>NW_005871699.1:11531-24442 GCF_000147115.1 Myotis lucifugus | reverse complement strand
TCCGAGCGTCTCCATTAGATTTCGTGACGGCTCCTCATCCAGTTTTATTGGCCAGCTTCTAGCACCATAATTGAAAGCCCCTCAAAATTGCGTTTTTCAGCTCTATACCCTCCATTTCTGTCATCCTTTTTGTCTCCGCATTTTTTTATGCTTTCTTGGGGCACCCCCTTGTGGTCTTGTGGGCAGTCTTGTTCTAGTTAAGCCTTGATTGTTGTAGTAATACTAGAGGGATTTGCCCCCAGGCCGGCCGGGCTGTGAGAATCAGCTGTATCTGCATTGGGAAAACTTCTGTCCTCTGGAGAGGGTGCTAATCTAGCCTTTGCCTGAGGGCTATCCGGCCAAATGGCTCTGCACAGGGCTTGGGCGGGGGCGGGATCAACAGGGGCAGGCGGAGGGAGTGGTTATGGCCGCTCTCAGTCCTGTTCCCAGGAGGCTCTGCTTCTCAGAACCCCCAGCAAACCCCTGCAAACCTCGGAGAGAAAGCTGCCCCCACGTTCCAACTGATGCCAGACAATCCTGCTTCTCCCGTTTGAGTCTGGGTCCCTAGAGACTCGCCCGGATCTGGAGCTCAGAGTCTGAGACTCCCTCCTGATTGAAAACGACAACCGCGCCCTCAGCCACCACCCCGCTTTGCGCGTGCACCTCCGCACCTTTGTATTTTCCACACTGCGCCTCTTCTGAGCCTCGGTATGCTGTTCTCTTTCCTTCTAGTTGAAGAGTCTCTCCTCAGCCAGCCTTCCTATGGTTCTGGGTGATGTCCGTTCCGTCTTTTAGTTGTATTTCCGCCAGTGGTTGTTTGCGGCAGCAATCTCCGGTGTTTACCTATGCCGCCTTCTTGGTCCCCCCCCCCCCCCCCCCGTTAGCCTTTTTTTTTTTAAAAAAAAGGTAATTAAGTTTTAAAAATTTTAAGCATTTCACAGAAAATTTGAAAGGGAGAGAAAAAAAAAGTCACCAATGGTCTCACTATCCTAACACTTCTGTTTTTATGAATTTTCTTAGTTTTTTTTTTTAAAAAATCATTCCTCTATGCCTGCCAGGCATGGCTCAGCAGTTGAGCATCGACCTATGGACCAGGAGGTCACAATTAGATTCCTGGTCAGGGCATATGTCTGAGTTTCGGACTTGATCCCCAGTGGGGGGTATGCAGGAGGTAGCCGATCAATGATTCTTTCTCATCATTAATGTTTCTATCTCGTTCTCCCTCTCCCTTCTTATCTGAAATCAATTTTTTTAAACATTAAAAAAAATAATAAAAAAATCATTCCCCTATAACTTTTATACCCTACTAATCTCACTTCATATTTATCATTCCTTTAACAATTTATCTAGTTTTAGAGTGGAGATGATATTCTCTTTTCTATGTTGAGTCAGAAAGTACATATTGAGTGAGTGGTAGTGGTGGTTACTTTACATATAGAAATAGGAAACTTAAACTCTTTTACAGTATTCTTTCTACTTAATCTTTTAAAAGTCTTTTGATTTGTGTTTTTGCAAATAGGTATGAGTATTCTCCAAGGAAAGGATGACATATTTTTGGACCTGAAACAGAAATTCTGGAATACATATAAGGTAAGACAGACTTTTGAAAATGGAAAAAACCAAAATGTTTTTGTACATTTTTAACATTAAATACATTTTAATACAAATATTATTAAATTAGGGCTACAGTTGGTTAGCACAAGGCTACAACATTTTAACAGAAATATTACGTTGATTTTGATAGATGAATCGAATGAAAAGAAGCTTTAAGAGTGTCTATCTGAGAGTCTCTGAATTGTATTCAGTGTTCACCATGATTCCTGATGTTCCTATATTTACTCTTACTAGTGATTATAATTTAGTGAATCTCAGAATCAAAGAGTTTATTGCAAAAAGCCTAGAATGTGAGTGGAATCATTCCCACATTCACAGTCGAGGTTTCCAGATGTGCATTCTGCTGAGTCGCTGTGAAAGGAACCTTCTTAACGTTGCAAAGTATTTACAGAGAAAGATGGTACTCCCCAGGGTCATGTCTAGGCTTGAAGCAAGTCACCTGTTGTACTGTTTGCTCAATACAGGTATACATAGTCCAGTCTGACAAACATTAATTAATTCAGTGAAGATTTGTTGGCAGGATCCTTAGAGCTTGGCAAAATCAGAGATGCTTTCCACCTCGGCCTAGAGCATGTTTGATTCTATTCATCACAATGAGGTGAATTTTCAGGATTATAGAATATACACAGACTGGCCTAGGACTTCACATGTACTTAATTCCCTATCAGGAACAGTGTCAAGCACACCTAGCAATTGCCTACACTGCTTCTAGCATCTTCTATTGCATGACACGAAGCCCCAGAACCAGCATCACCCCCTTAATGGCTGGAGGCAGACGTCAGGGAGGATTGAAGCCACTTGCTTCCCCTGAGCTCCTATGCTAGGGGCAGTTCTTTCTTTCATGGGGAAGAGTACTGCTGTTTTTATGAATTTTCTTAGTTAAAAAAAAATTCCTTTATTGATTTTTTACAGAGAGGAAGTGAGAGGAATAGAGAGTTAGAAACATCGATGAGAGAGAAACATTGATGAGAGAGAAACATCGACCAGCTGCCTCCTGCACACCCTTTACTGGGGATGTGCCCGCAACCAAGGTACATGCCCTTGACCGGAATCGAACCTGGGACCCTTGAGTCTGCAGGCCGACGCTCTACCCACTAAGCCTAACTGGTTAGGGCGAGTACTGCTGTTTTTATGAATTTTCTTAGTTAAAAAAAATTCCTCCTGTTACTTCTCTTAGGGCAGAAATTGTGCTCCCATGGGGACATCCAAATGTGATTTTCTTCTGTTTTATTTTGGAAAAAGGAACAAGTTTTCCCATGATGCCATAGATCCTATGGAAATATGTACATCAAACCTTTATAAAACAAGCAAGCAAGCAGAATTGTGAAAGAAAGGGGCTTTAGGCAGGGATGTGTAGATGTTTCAGATTCTCCTCCCTTAATGAAGACATGTGGGTTATCTTTTTTGCATGTTGAATGCCATGCTAAGGATCTTGAACTCCAATAATAGTAGTGGCAAGAGAAACCAAATAAGGGGGCTGTTGTAACCAAGTTCACATGAGAAATAATGAAGGAGTAGGAATAGGAATGATTTGAGAAATACTTAGGAGGCAAAATAGGTAGGTCTGGGTGATTGGAAATTGGGGTTATGGGCAAGGACACATCTAGGATGACCCACAGGTTGTGACTTAAGGAACCTGAGATAGGACATAGAGGACAGTGATCCAATTTGAGAAACAAGATAGTTGAGTTCAGTATGGCAAATGTTGAATTCCACATGCTTTTAGGATATTCAAAGGGAGATGTCCGGATGTACAGAGGAGAACTCAGAGCTAGAGATAATAGATATGGAAGAAATTGGGATAAAACTAGGCTTTTGATAGAAGCTTGACCAATGACAGGAGCACAGAGGAAAAGAAGCACCCAAAAGGAATCTGTCACAGAAGACTCTAATAGCCCAAGGGGTGTGCGAGAGTAGAATTGGTTCTTTGTTGCTAAGGAATTATCCCCCTGTTCAATCCATGTTCTTTTGATGAAGGTGGAAGGACATCTCTAGTTTATTTGTAGTTTACATGTACATAGTACTTGAGCTTTTTTTTGTGTGTGTTTTTTTGGTTGGTGTTTTTTTTTTTTGCACAGATGGCATGCAATTTCTGTCTCCTTTCACCACCTGCAACATGGCAGTTCAGATATATTATCTCTTAGAAATATATCTGATAACACATTCTTCTCTTTTATATAGTTTTAAAAAGCTTTAATATGGATATAATTTTAAAATTACAGAAAAGTAATAAGAACAGTTCCAATAATACCCATATGGGTGGACTGAATGGTGGGCCAGGTCACCTCTGGGGAGCTCAGTCTCCTTGAAGAGGGAGTTGTCCAGTTCCAGTCACTGGAGTCTCTGGTTCTCCTTTGACGGCTTCTCCCAGAAGTTCTACCAATGGCACCACCAGACATGTGGAGTCTACAGTGCGCCTGGTCCAGACCTGGACCCCTTGGGCCTTGGCTGACCCTTTTCCTGGCTCCTCCCCGAATCTCGTGTGAGTCTGACAGCAGCTACTGTGTGCTGACACCAACACCATGCCAAAGCTGAGGATTTGGAAATGAACTTGAACTCCTGCCTAGCAGAAGTTCATCATCTGGGGGAGGGACATGCCTGTAAAAAGAGAACTTGCCCCTCAAATATTCGGTGGGAAGTTAACACCACCTTTGTTTGCTCTGACACTGCCAAACACTCAAAACATGCATGAGAGGCCAACCCAGGAGTCCAGGAACTTGCCCTCTGAGAGGTGGTTCTGTTCAGCCATGGGCTCCTGGCCCAACCTCATCTCATGCCTCCCTCTCTCCACTCTGTACCTCAACCACTCTTGAATTTTTTCAGTTCCTGGAACATGGCAGCCTCTTCCCACCCCAGCCTTTCCCAGACTCACACCTCCCCTTCCTTCGGACCTCAGCTTACACATCATTTCCTAAGGAAGCCTTTTCTGACTACTTATGCCCATTATAAAGTCTCCTAACCCTTGGAATTGCCTTGTCACAGTTGTAATAAATCACTTATTAATGTGGAAAAAATATCTATATGCTCTTTACCCAAATTCACCTATTAACATTTTGCCCCATTTATTATTTTCTTGCTCTATCTATCCATCTGTCTATCTTTCTATCTGATAAGTTTTTCTGAATCATTTGAGTTAGTTACACACAGAATTACCATTTACCTCTAGATACTCAAGTATCTATTTTCTAAGGATAAAGATACTCTCATATAACCACAGCATAGTTATCAACTTCAATACATTTAACAATGATAATAATCTTTTTATATCTCCTACCATCCATATTCCATTTTTGCCCATTGACCATCTAATGGCCTGTGTAGCATTTCTTTTCCTTCCAGTACAGGATCCAGTCTAGGATCAGGCAATGCATTTAGTTCCTATGTCTTTTTAGCTCCCATTAATTGGGAACATTGTCTTAGCTCTTTTAAAATCTATGGCAACACTGATATCTTTGAAGAATATAGTCCTCTCTTAAAAACACACGCAAAGCATTTGCTTTTTCGGGTGGGGGGTGGGGGGGATGTCTATTGTTTTCTCATGATTAGATGAAGGTGATACATTCCTGGCTGGAACACCCCATCTATGCTGATGTGTCCTCCTCAAGGTTATCACAGCAGAAGGTGCTTCTGTCTCTGGTTGGAGATGACAAGGTGTCTGATTTTTCCACTGTCTACTCACTATTTTTCCCCTTGAAGCTAATAAGCAATCTGTAGGGAGGCACTTTAAGACCATGCAAATAAACATCCTGCTCCCCATCAGAATATTCCACCCCACCCCCAGATTTGGCACCCGAATTCTGCCTGAACCAGTCTTGGCCGTTGTGATGGTTGCCAAATGATGAGTTTCCAACTCCAGCACCGGTTCCACATTTACCAGGTGGCGCTCAGAGATCTGTAAACAAATGCCTGCTCTTGTATTCCAGTTATTTATTCATTTCTCTATTATCAGCTTGGACTCAAGGATTCTCATTTTTTCAGTGGCTTACGATTCATTACTGTGTGTAATTATCTTTGGTGCTTGAATGTCTGGGATTTGGCCAGTGAGAGTCCCTTCAAGCTGGCTCCTATGTTCTAGTGACATCCATTGTTTGTTTTTTTAATCCTCACCTGAGGATATGTTTGTTTGTTTTTAAAAAAAATATATTTTATTGATTTTTTTACAGAGAGGAAGGGAGAAGGATAGAGAGTTAGAAACATCGATGAGAGAGAAACATCAATCAGCTGCCTCCTGCACACCCCCTACTGGGGATGTGCCCGCAACCAAGGTACATGCCCTTGACTGGAATCGAACCTGGGACCCTTCAGTACACAGGCCAACGCTCTATCCACTGAGCCAAACCAGTTTGGGCGATATGTTTGTTTTTTAAAATTAATGTTTGTTTTTTAAAATTAATTTTAGAGCAAGGAAGGGAGAGAGAGAGAGAGAAAGCGAGAGAGAGAGAGAGAGAGAGAGAGAGAGAGAGAGAGAGAGAGAGAGAAAGAAATATCGATGTGAGAGAAACATTGATTGGTTGTCTCCTGGGCATGTCCCGACTGGGGATGAAACCTGAAACCTAGGTATGTGCCCTGACTGGGAATCGAATTCTCACCCTTTTGGTGTTTGGCACCATGCTCCAACAAACTGAGCCACCTGGCCAGGGACTCCCACTTTTTAAATAAAAAAAAAATCACTTCCTTACTTTCATAACAAGATATCCCTGGCTTACCTTCTATCTTTACTTGCCCTGCCCCAGCCCTGGGACCAGCCATTTCTTTGAGGAGTCCTTTTCCCTTTTAGTGGGGAATGGGGAGACCAGGATCCGTGCAATGCAATATCCTAGGTGATGTTATGTTCTGAAAGAAAAATATTGCCATAAGAAGTAAAGCCATGTTTGGATGAGTTTACTCTCCTGGTCCTTTTTGCTAAAATGATAAATTCTTACATGAGTATATATTTTAAACAGCTTTTATTGAAATGGTTTATTGTAGAAACTTTAGGAAATACTAGTACAAGTTAGTAAAATAAAAAAGAAAGTAATACCACCTTTATATTACTAGTGTAATACTACTTTTAAGGACTGTTTTTTAAAACCTTTTTTTTTTTTTTAGGTATAATTTACATACCAAGACTTGTAGCTTTGAAAAAAATCCATAATGATGACCATTTTTATCAGAATGTACAGGTTAAAGCCTATTAAAATAAACCTATCTTAAAATATTTTGTAAAAAAAACAAAAATGTCAGCTAAACTTATTCTATCACATGAAATAGTAAAATATATTATTAGCAAGTCATTCCATAAAGAATGGATTTGGTGTACTTTTAAAAATTTATTGATGATCCTTTTATAAATATGTTTCTTTATTATTTGCTTGGGCTAACAGGAAAATTGCAATATATAAATATATGTTGTTATTTTGAAAGCAGCTGTCTAACAGAATTGATAGTGATTCTGGTAGACTTTACATTCTGGATCTGTGAATATAACTAGTATAAATGTCTTGTACCTAACAGCTTTTCCCACAACTCCCCACCCAGTTATATGCAAGGGACCTTAAGTAGTCTAATTTAATCGGCTTAGTCTGAAATAAAATACCACCTCCGAATACTAGCTGCCTGGTATTTCTTAATCTTTTATGGAACGAACTGTGATTAAGAGGCATTCTAATATATATATTTTTAAATTCCAGACTGGTCTGATGTACTGGCCTTTTGTACAGGTGAGTTTTTTTTTTTTAGTTCTTTAAATTCTTATAAAAGTTTATTTAAACCGAACTGATGACATATGCCTGGGAGCAAGATCTCAAATGTTCCCTATTCATGTGAGTTTTCAACCACTCAGAATGCTAACTCCTGACTTTGGTTTATACCAGTAATGGCGAACCTTTTGAGCTCGGTGTGTCAGCATTTTGAAAAACCCTAACTTAACTCTGGTGCCGTGTCACATATAGAAATTTTTTAATATTTGCAACCATAGCAAAACAAAGATTTATACTTTTGATATTTATTTTATATATTTAAGTGCCATTTAACAAAGAAAAATCAACCAAAAAAATGAGTTCTCATGTCACCTCTGACAGGCGTGTCATAGGTTCGCCATCACTGGTTTATACAGTCCTAACATCCTCTTTCTGTTACAGCTTACCAACTTCTGCCTTGTTCCTATTCAGTGGAGAACAGCTTACACGGGACTCTATGGTTTTCTGTGGGCCACCTTCCTTTGCTATTCACAACAGAGTGGCGATGGCACATTGACGTCCGTTTTCACATTTCTTCATCAAAAGAAGGCCAACGAATTTGAAAAGCCCCCAGAGAAATGAGGAGTCAAGGATTCCCTGAAAGTGACAATATTTTTTTTTAATTGCAGTGAGTTGCCTACTGATAAAATACTCTACTTGCCTGCAGTATGTGCTCCATTTGGAAGAATTACTACTCCTAGACCCACTCGTTTCTTAATTATCAATAAGTACTTTAAATTTTATCCAAACCTTTTTTTTCCTCATTCTACCTGAAAGTATTACTTCTCTAATATTTTCACTTCTTCAATACTTTGGTAAATACCAGTATCAGTGGCAAAATGGCATTTAATAATAGTTACTATTTCTATTCTAATATTTTAATGCCATTTGATTATATTTAATGCATTTAATTATTAATGCCATTTAAGGAGCCTGTTTTGATTGTATACATCTCTTTTCTAACATCTCAGGTTATTCCTAAACACTTTTGGATCTGATTACCTTTTATACCAAAAGTAGTTCTTAATAGTAAATTTCTATTTACATGGAACTCAATCAAAGTCAAGATTGAATAACCAGATTTCCTCCACCCCAATACTATATAATCATTTTTTTGCTGAGACTAAAGTTCTATAAGTATACTTTAAATCATAAAAAATAGTGTATGATTGGTGTGCCCTGTATAGAATATAGTTCATTGGCATTTTCTATTTTTGTAATTTCTAAGTTAAGTACTTTTTAGCTAATGTTTTATAGTTTTGAGCATATTCAGTACCCCATATGAAATTTGACTTCTTAGAGAAATATACTGAGTGAAGTTTTTTTGGGGAAAAAAAGAATAATTTCTCATCCTTTGTAAGGAAGAACTCTATTTTGTAGGTTTTTAGGAAAAAGTTACCCCATATCTCATGCTGATGTTATATTTTTTAAAATCAATGTTTTAAACTAAAGTTTTATAGGTAATCTTTAAGGTAGATAAGAGAAACTTGATTCAGTCTTTCAGATTTACTGTTTGTCTCACCTCAAAACAAGTGGGTTTAAAATTATATGAAAATCTCAAGAAGTTTCAGCAAATTTCACCTAAGAACTGAACCACAATTCTGTTGCTTCCAATGGAGTATTGCACAAATTTAAGATGTGAAGCACTAAAGTGTTAATAAATTTATCTTGAGAACTTATATTTAAGATTAATTTAATGAGCTATACTTAAAATTATGAGCATATCATTTGTAATATAAATTTATGTCATAACTTTTAAGTATATGATTAATTTTATTTTACATTATTGGGACAACGGTAGGAAATTTCTAGATAAAATAACATGGATGGATCTTGAGAATATTACGCTAAGCGAAATAAGTCAGTCAGAAAAAGCTAAGAACCATGTTATCTCATTCATATGTGGGATATAAAACTGAAACTCATAGAAATAAACAACAGTATGGTGGTTACCAAAGGGAAGGGATGGGGAGCAGTAAAGGGAAAGGGGGGTCAAATATATGGTGATGGAAGATGATTTAACTTTGGGTGGTGGGCACACAATGCAATACACAGGTCATGTGTCACAGAAATGTACACTTGAAACCTATATGATCTTATTAACCAATGTCACCTCAATAAATTTAATAAAAAATAAAATAATTTACTGTTTGCATTGTTTTAAAAGTAGTTAATGCCACAGAAAAGTTATTTCACAACGCATAAGACAAATTTTGTCATTAAAAAAGTATATGTAGAGTAACTATTGAAAGTACTACCTGTAATCTTTTAGCTGGAGTTCAGCATTATTTTATGATGGGAAAAGTGTGTTTGCATATTGTACAAAAGCAATTGGGAAAACAGACCTTGTTGATACTGTTAAGGAGAAAGGAGTTTTTTATTCATGAAAGTATGATAATCTTTACTCAATAATGTGTCACCCTGTAATATAGAAAATATTTAGCATGGCTTCTCTAAATTTTTGCAGATAATACACTTTCAGTTTAAAAAATATATATTTTTTAAATTTATTTTTTATTTAGTAGCTGCAATCCTTTTCATTCATTAGCTTTCCTATTGATACAGGTCATGTATCACAGAAATGTACAGAGGATGGGAGAGGGAGAGAGATAGAAACATCAATGATGAGAGAGAATCATTGATTGGCTGCCTCCTGCACGCCCCATTCTGGGGACTGAGCCTGCAACCTGGGCATGTGCCCTGACCGGGAATCGAACCCCAACCTTCTTGTTCATAGGTCGATGCTCAATCACTGAGCCACCGCAGCTGGGCCACTTTCAGTTCTTAATGCAAATAATACAATGTTTATCTGTTTTAAAATGCTGCCAATCTTGGTAAAACACACTCTAGACCTTCTAGTGTTTAGAACCAGGCAGGTGGCCGCCCTCTTCCTCCAGATTACCCTGTTCCATAGGCTTCTTTAACTTGGTTGTGTGTTGCCCTACCATGTTTTGGCTCTATGTTTGCTCAGGCAAGGGCAAAACCTATAATTCCTTTCCCTTAATGGATTTTCAAAGCAACTTCACCTCCTATGTGTAGAAAACAAAAGGGAAATTTGGAGGATGTCAAAAGAGTTTCTTTAAAAAAGCTTACAGAATATGGATTTCTGATCCTCTCATAGTTAGCTTTGAACTCAGAGATCACAAATCCTGTCCTAGGTCCAGGCATTTGGCGTATTTGTCCCTGTGGCTCTAGTGGCTCCTTCCTGGTATTCTTTTCTGACTCCCTCGTTGTCACTGTATGATAATATAGTTGGCCCTGCTGCTACCATTAAAATCAGGAGTGCCCAAGTCTTATCCTGTAGGACTGCTGGTTTCCATTTCTAGTCTCTGAGACAGGCCTCTTACAAAAGTAGTTGAAAATGGTTTCTCAATTCAGGGGAGAGCTTTCCTTATACACAAATGGATGCAACCACCCTTATAACAAAGGTTACTAAATGGGATGTAAAGAGGATAAACAACAGGATGGTAACTGTGTTAAAAGAAGTTCATGATCTAATTGGGAGTAGAAGTTAAAAAAAAAAAAGATAATCTGGTTCTCAGGATGTCTAATCTAATTCATCACTAGTTGCTTGAGCAGCATCTGTAACAAGTGGTCAATAGAAAGCTTGAATATTACTCAACTCTTGCCACCCAGCCATAGGTTAACGGCAGAAGCAGTAGGTACTTTGAAGTCATGGTGCCCTGGGTAATCTGGGAAGGCTTCATGGAGGTGATGTCTGAGTTGCGTCTTAAAGGATGGAAAGTCACAAGAGTCTAAAGGTCTGTGAAGCGGAGGGTGATGGTAGGATCAGGTGAGATGAGATCCTGAAGGAGAGCAAAGAGAAAGAAAAGGCAGCCTAGCCAGTGTGGCTCAGTGGTTGAGCATCGACCTATGAACCAAGAGGTCAGGTTTCGATTCCCAATCAGGGCACATGCCCGGGTTGCAGGATCAGTCCCCAGTGTGGGGCGTGCAGGAGGCAGCCGATCAATGACTCTCATCAGTGATGCTCCTTATCTCTCTCTTCCTCTCCATTCCTCTCTGAGATCAACAAAAATATATTTTAAAAAAAGAAAGAAAGAAAAGTCATTTGAGCTCTAACACAGAGGGACATTTCCATCACCCGCTCCTCAACTTTGAATAATGTAGATGTTTCTATCCAGTGTACTTGTAATTAATAAAAGCTAATTTCCTTTTACCTATAGCATAGTTGGTTTGGTGAGAGAGAATTAGGCAATGTTCTAATACCAACTTTGAGTGGCATGTGAAAATATTTCCCACAAAATCTGTTCAGTAAGGTGATTCAGTGTACAGAATAATGGATTATTTGCCCACTATCCAGTCAGCGAAATTTGGCATTTAGGGGTTCCTATAAATGAAGGGTGCTTTGGGAAAACTTTATCTTATAATGTATGGATACTCTTTGGGCCACAATAGGAAAGCTAATGAATGAAAGGGATTGCAGCTACTAAACGATAGTTTTACATTCTAGTACTTCATTAATAACTATAATTTTAGTTTTTAATACTTTTTAAAAAATATATTTTTATTGATTTCAGAGTGGAAGGGAGAGGGAGAGAGAGATAGAAACATCAATGATGAGAGAGAATCATTGGTCGGCTGCCTCCTGCACGCCCCCTACTGGGGATGGAGCCCGCAACCCGGGCATGTGCCCTTGACCGGAATGGAACCCAGGAAAATTTTGTTTTATTTTTTCACAATAAAACCTATAGATAAAGAGATTTAGTTTTGGTATTTCAGGTTGCACCTAAATAGGCCTCAAGATAAACTGTTCATCAAATTAAATGTAGATAGTCTCTTTAGTTGAGACAAATTACCCAGAACTACAATTTCTAACCCATCCATCATTGCCATATACTTTCTTGACTGTTTTTCTTCCAAGCATCGTCAGCCTTTAGGATTCATCTAAAGCTGTTCAAAAATACTTTTTGCTCCATGGGCAATTTAAATTTAGTTCAGTGGAATTTTCTACAGAGTGTTTGCCAAAACAAATTGTATCCAGACAGGCTTAACAATATTTTCTGGAGGCAGCTTTCATTTGAAATTAGGTTCATCTGCTGAAAGTATTAGAAAGTTAATGGATTTTTGTGCATGAAGCTTTTAACCTTGCATTGGCTACATTTAATCTAGTTTTGTGCATAATGTTTAGAATCTAAAGGAACCAAATAACAGAAAATGCAATTAAAAAGTGATTGAATTTTTTTCTTTTAATACTTTCAATGGCCGGTAAGTGAAAGGAAAAATCTGGAGTTTAAAGATAAAGAACAGATAAAGATCTGTGAATAGTGACCAACCAAGTGAGTAGAAGAGAATAATAACTGAGTAACATTTTGGCAGATATTAAAATCTTTCTTTTTCTAGTTCCTTTTTCCTTTGTAAGCCTGTCTTCCTTAAGTGAATATTTATTCACCCATATTTTCCTCTCTTTTTTTGGCAAATGGCCATATCAAACTGTCTTCTGTTTTTAATGCCCCCCGCCCCCGACCATGACCACACAAACACTCCAGGAAAGCAGGATAATTGTGGAGAGGGTAGGGATGAGACATATAAGTGACATGATTGCTATGCTTTGTAGAGATGGTGGCAAAGACCCCTCATTGG
>NW_005871699.1:8008-11431 GCF_000147115.1 Myotis lucifugus | reverse complement strand
AGCATCTAAATTGCTTAGAATAGTATCCATACAGGTCTGCCCAAGTTATCTATATATATAAAAGCCTAAGTGACTGAACAACCGAACAACTGGTCAACCAGTTGCTATGACTGGCACTGACCACCAGGGGACACATGCTCAATGCATAGGATTGGGCTCTCTCCTGTCAGGATCAGGCCTTCGGGGATCGGGCTCCCTCCTGTCTGGATCAGCCCTGCGGGGATCAGGCCAAAACCAGCTATCCAACAACCCCCAAGGGGTCCCGGATTGTGAGAGGGTGCAGGCCAGGTTGAGGGACCCCACTGGTGCACGAATCTGTGCACCAGGCCACTAGTCCTATGTAATAAAGAGGTACTATGCAAATTGATCATCACTTCAACACACAAGATGGCCGCCCCCATGTGGGCACAAGATGGGCAGCAGGGGAGGGCAGTTGTGGGCAATCAGGCCAGCAGGGGAGTGGTTAGGAGGTGATCAGGCTCCAGGCAGGCGAGCGGTTGGGAGCCAGTAGTACTGGACTGTGGACACCCCCCCCCCCATGCACAAATTTTGTGCACTGGGCCCTCTAGTAGACAATAATGTACTTTTCTTTTTTTTTCTTTTTTTTCTTTTTTTACAGAGAGGAAGGGGTGAGGGGATAGAGAAGTAGAAACATCCATGAGAGAGAAACATTGATCAGCTGCCTCCTGCACACCCCCCACTGAGGATGTGCCCGCAACCAAGGTACATGCCCTTGATCGGAATCAAACCTGGAACCCTTCAGTTCGCAGGCCAACGCTCTATCCACTGAGCCAAACCGGTTAGGGCTCCATTGATTTTTAGAGAGTGGAAGGGAGAGAGAGAGGGGGGAGAGAAAGAGAGAGATATCAAACATCCTTGGCTGCCTCCTGACTACCCCCTGACAGGGGACAGGGATCGAACCTGCAACCCAGGTAAGTGCCTTGACCAGGAATAGAACCCCCAATCCCTCTGTGCTTTGGCCAACGCTCCAACCCCTGAGTCACACAGGCCAGGGCTGCATTTTCTCTTTCTTTTCAGAAGTCCTCTCCTTCCTCTAGGTCCCTTTCCCCTGCATTCTCTCTGGCTATAGTGCTCTATTTTCCTAAACTCCTGTTCTCTTCATGTGGGTGATTTCAGCTAAATGTAGAAAAGTAGGTTTAGGATGACAGTCTTTCTAGCTGAGTTTTTTGTTTGTTTGTTTGTTTGTTTTTAATTAACACAAACAAATCCGGATAGAATTTCAGGAATTATTGCTGGGTGGGAGCAGGTGGAGAGAAGAGGGTGTATTTTCAGCACTTTACATTATGATACACTTTACATTGTGCCATACACTTCCCTTTGGATTAAACCAGCCTGGCAAAGATCATTGCCACATGCTGTGAACTTTCCAAAGTGGATGATCATTATCTGTTTGCATATTGTATTTCCTTCCAGACTGTGAGCTTCTGGAGGGAAGAATGTGTTTCATATTCATATTTGTATCTGAAATGTCCAGCACATAGCAGAAACTCTGTAACACTGTTGAATGAATTGTGGTAGTTTATGGATTGCCTATTTGCTGCCCTTTGCCTCTTGACTGGTGCTGAGAAATCTGGACTGATCACCCTTCCATTTTCATCCCCATATGTAGGCAGCTGTCCTGTCAAGATTGGCACAGCCCAGACCTTCCCCTAGTGTGGCCCCAGGCTCAGAAAATTGTTTTCTTGGGGATGGTTATGACTTGTGGGCTTTGGTTCCCTTCGCCCATCTGGCACATGTCCCTCAGAAAACCATCTCTTCACATCTTGACGTCAAACTTGAACTGAAACATTGGCTTTTCCTGGGCTTCAAGCCTGTTGGCCTTCAGGTAGGAACAACAACATCAGTACTCCTGGTTCTCAGGCCTTCAGACACAGACTAGAAAGACACCATTGGTTTTCCTGGGTCCCCAATCCGTGATTCACCTTGCAGATCTTGGGACTTGCCTCCATATTCACATGATCCAGTTCCTTATCATAAATCTATATACACATCCTATTGGTTCTGTTTGAAGAACAAACACACCCTTGTTTATGTATGTTAATATTTTGTAGTATGTGGTTCACGCAGTGTGGTTGTCTGTGGGTGATGACCACCAGCTCACAATTGTAACAGAATGACACTGAACGTTACCTCCTGGGACCCCTGAAATCATAATATATAGGCTGTCACCCATTCCTACTCCACAGCCTCTCTATCGGACCCCAAATCTCTCTGATTTGAAAATGGGAATTCAGCCAGATAGCTAGATAATTGCCAAATAACAAAACGGACTCCATTTCCACTTCAGGTTGACAGTGGATGAAATATGTATGTTGTGAATTCTGTGAATGTTGGGAGCTGAGAATTGATTCCAGTTAGACTGCAAGCCCTTTTGTTGCTGAGATATTGCAATGCGTCATGATGCTTCTCAGAGAAGGACTTGGAATGCAATTGATATTGTAGCTCTGTATGCCAAGGTCAAATAGTTGATCAAACACCTGCATGTTGAATATTGCCTCTTTAGTATTCATGACGAAAGCTGTATTGGTTCATTGTCTAACACTTGTGTCTGAGTCCTGTTCCCCTGAGTCATGGAGCCAGAACATTCTTTTCATATTTTGTGTGGTAAGGGGTTAGTTGCTTCATTTTTAAGTTTAAATTTCATGTATGAAATGTATATATTAAATTTTTGGTATAGTACAATTCGGTGTATATGAAAAATGAGTTTTAGTTACGTACAGCATATGACTAGCATTTTTTGTGTTATTGGTGATACGAATGTTCTGGGAAACACGTAAAGGAAATGAGATTTACATCTTGTAATCTTTCCTAATCGTCTTTCTTGCAAATGCAAGATTTATGCCTTTACTTTGGACTGAGATACAAGTTGTCCTGATCGGTTTATGCGTTCTTTGTTACTTACTGAATTCTTCCAAACGTTTGGCCCATTTCCTATGTACTAGTATGTATGTATTCATAAAGCTGAAAAGTTAGAATCAACATCATTCCCAAGAGACTTCTCAAAAACCATTATTTCTGAGCATAAGTAGGAAAAAGATGCAGTGTTAAGATTCCCTTATTAATACTGAGGAGGCAAACTTGGGCTTCATCTTCAATTACTGAAGCTGCTTTTTCCACCGTCTAGTGCTCACATGGCTCCTTTCGCCTGGAGTCCCCTAGTTTCTTCTTTTGTGATTTAAATTCTTCCTATTGTATTGACTGAAGATTTCCCCAAAATTATTCAATGAAGAAACTGAGGATATAGCGTTTGATAAGTGTGTTGAATTGTTATGGAGTTGGGTTTAACAAACATTTATACATTTATTCTGTTTATGTATATATACATTGCCTCAAGGTCATATTAGGTCTTTCTATGGTGACCCTTTCTCTAATTTATAGCATCTTCATTCTAGGTCCCTTTTT
>NW_005871699.1:0-7908 GCF_000147115.1 Myotis lucifugus | reverse complement strand
TTAGGAAGTTATCTGGAGTGTGGGAGATGGGAATTCCCTGCTTCGTACACAACACTTAGCCTTTAGTTCTATAATTTGACAGGGATAGGACGAATGAATTAAATTACATGTAGAGCTCAGGTTTCAGGTGTGTTAAACTTTCATGCATCATTGTATCTGAGTGTCTTCTGTGATGGGTTATAAATTAGAAAATTGAAATAAAAACTACTAAACCAAACTGAAAATATTCCCTGTTCACTTGATTTCTTCAATAGAGGGCCTCTAAACTGAAGATTAAGAGAATGCTCTTGGGTGGGGTGGTTGTATGTCAGTAAAGATTCTTGTACATTTTGCCTATTTTATTTTACTGCTACTAAAAGAAAGTGGGAAAAATTATGGGTTGGATGCCAGTGAAAAATGCTTAATAACATTTAGAGGATTTAATAAAGGGACACAAGGTATTAAATCAATCTACTGAACTGTAAGATATAAACCTACCAGGTAGAAATTATAATCTGTCAAATTTTTGCAGACTGTTTATGTTCCTTGGTGATAAGTAATACTAAAGTGAACTACGATTTCCAGGCTTGTGGCCAATAATGAATTACCTGTAGCAGATGTGTGAAATTTTTGAATAGAGCTAATAATTTGCAAAGCAGTTTATTTTATCCTCTGGGAGAAATTGTAAGAGCAATATATACATCTTGAGTCACTTCTCAACAGTTTGGAATAATTATGCTTTTACCTGAAGTAATGAAAAACTTTTCACTATGCTAAAAAAAAATAGTCAATTGTAAAGTGAAGGCTCGAGGAGGCAATTTTTAAATGTGAATGTGTAGAAAGAATGATGAAAAGTGCAGACAAATGTTAAAAGTAAAGTCAGCAGTTTCTGTGCTTCCCCTGCCACAGACGGCTTTCTCTGTGGTCCCCTCAGGACATCTGACATTTGCTTCTGTGTCCCCTTCTAGGATGCTGTGTCCTTGTCTCTTTTTTTTTTTTTTCAAATTTTACTGCTTTTTTTAAAAAAATATTTTTAATTGATTTCAGAGAGGAAGGGAGAGGGAGAGAGAGAGAGAAACATCAATGAAGAGAAAGAATCATTGACCGGCTGCCTCCAGCATGCCCTACATGGGATTGAGCCCACAACCTGGGTATGTGCCCTGACTGGGAATCAAACCCTCTGATTTGAAAATGGGAATTCAGCCAGGTAGCTAGATAATTGCCAAATAACAAAACGGACTACATTTTCACTTCAGGTTGACAGTGGATGAAATATGTATGTTGTGAATTCTGTGAATGTTGGGAGCTGAGAATTGATTCCAGTTAGACTGCAAGCCCTTTTGTTGCTGAGATATTGCAATGCTTCAGGATGCTTCTCAGAGAAGGACTTGGAATGCGATTGATAGTGAATGCTCTTTTACAAAGAGGAAGGGAGAGAAAGAGTTAGAAACATTGATGAGAGAGAAACATTGATCAGCCGCCTCCTGCACACCTCCTACTGGGGATGTGCCCGCAACCCAGATACATGCCCTTGACCGGAATCGAACCTGGGACCTTTCAGTCCGCAGGCCGACACTCTATCCACTGAGCCAAACCGGTTTTAGCCAAACTTTACTTCTTAATCAAACTTTTTTGGGGAGAGGGAGCTACCATTGGTATTTCATCCTTGTGCTGGCTCCAGTCTGTATGGGCTGTGAAGGCTTTCCCTTCTATCCCTCTGTCCTATCCCAGGGGTTAAGGAAAACAGGATTTATCCACACAGTGCAATTTAGAGGTCTGAGCCACAGATGTGTCTGTCTTGCTGAAAGTGAACATGCAGGCAGTGAGAACTGTCATCCATGGACCAAAGCTGCTTTGGCTTAGGCAGTGACTTGGGCATCTGTGAGCCTTGACCCAGCTCTCTCCCTTGTGGATGAGGTCCAGTGTTCACGCCAGAGAAACGGGGGTGGGGGCTGGAGGGGCTGTCGGTGCTGACTCATCACCTCTCCACGCAGTCTCTCCAGATCTGATCTCTTCCTTCCTAGCCCCAGGGACCTTTCTCCTCGGTACCTCTGTTTCCATCTCACCGCCTTCAGTTAAGAAATCTATGTGGGTGTTGTTTTTTTTCAGTCAAGTGATGCAATGGGAGTAGAGAAGGAACAAAGAAATCTGTAACTGGCTGTAACCAATTAATTGTGGACACACTGCACACATCTATTAATCATTGTAGAAACTTAATGCCCTGAACCCTTTGGGACTTGACTTTTGATACTCAGAGCTAAGTTTTCGGACTCAGAGCTATTTATTTTATTTTATTTTTTAAAGTATATTTTATTGATTTTTTACAGTGAGGAAGGGAGAGGGATGGAGAGTTAGAAACATCGATGAGAGAGGAACATCGATCAGCTGCCTCCTGCACACCCCCCACTGGGGATATGTCCGCAACCAAGGTACATGCCCTTGACTGGAATCGAACCCGGGACCCTTCTGTCCGCAGGCCGACGCTCTATCCACTGAGCCAAACCGGTCAGGACTCAGAGCTATTTAAAAGTCATCCTTCCATGATAAGTTTCCAGTCTGTTTTGAAATAAAAAAGGTAATAATTGACTGACTTCTGGGTTATTTCACCACCAACCCCCCCCCCCCTTTTTTTTTTTTTACTGTATTTTACTTCCCCTGAGCTCCTGGGGTTGGGGAAGGGCCATGTTACAATAGATGGTGGTTGGAAATTCAAGTTAATAGTTCACTATAGCATCTACTACTCATTCATTTATGTATCCATTTATGCAACAAATATTTATTGAATTGAGTACCTACTCTATATTTTAAAGTTGGTTTGCAAAGCCCAGCCCCAGCTCCTTCACCTTGAAAGCATCCCTGCCTTCTCTGGCTTTTATTCCACTTTTCTCCTGACTCTTAGAGCCTTTGTAGTTTGTGCCACACAATTTAGCTCTTAATTCTATATTATTTTCTACTAGAGGTCTGATGCATGAAATTTTCCAAGGAATAGGCCTTCCTTCCCCTGGCTGCTGGCTTCATGGCTCTGGCTGCTGGCTTTACGGCCCCAGCATCCAGGCCCTGCCGCCTGCCCACACCTGCCTTGGCCTAGTGCTGCCTGCGGCCTCCGCCACACACCTACCCCCCCCTCCCCGTTCCCTGGTTCTTCAGACCCCCCCCCCCCCATCAATTGCCCTGCAGAGGGTGTCCTGGGCCTCCCTCTGCGGGCGATCATGGGGCGATGGCTGGCCCCCTCCCCCCTACCAATTGCATCGCACCTGCCTTGGCTGGCCTGGTGCCAGTGTGTGCCATAGCGTGGTTGTCCAGACAGTCGTTCTGCTGTTCGGCCGATTGGTCGATTTGCATATTACATTTTTTTTTTAGTTTTTTTTTATTATTAAATCTTTATTGTTCAGATTATTACATTAGTTACTCTTTTTTCCCACCATAACTCCCCTCCACCCAGTTCCAACCCCACCCTCTGCCCTCACTCCCCACCCACTGTCCTCATCCATAGGTGCACGATTATTGTCTAATCTCTTCACTCACCCCCACACCCCTTTCTCCCCGCCCCCCAAGAATAGTCAGTCCATTCCCTTTCTATGTCCCTGATTCTATTACAATCACCAGTTCATCAGATTATTTATTCTCTTGATTTTTAGATTCACTTGTTGATAGATGTGTATTTGTTGTTCATAATTTGTATCTTTACCCTTTTCTTCTTCTTCCTCTTCTTACAGGATACCTTTCAGCATTTCATATAATACTGGTTTGGTGGTGATGAACTCCTTTAGCTTTTTCTTATCTGTGAAGCTCTTTATCTGGCCTTCACTTCTGAATGATAGCTTTGCTGGATAAAGTAGTCTTGGTTGTAGGTTCTTGGTATTCATCACTTTGAATATTTCTTGCCATTCCCTTCTGGCCTGCAAAGTTTCTGTTGAGAAATCAGCTGACAGTCGTATGGGTATTCCCTTGTAGGTAACTGATTTTCTTTCTCTTGCTGCTTTTAGGATTCTCTCTTTGTCTTTTGCTCTTGGCATTTTAATTATGATGTGTTTTGGTGTGGTCCTCTTTGGATTCCTTTTGTTTGGGGTTCTCTGCGCTTCCTGGACTTGGAAGTCTATTCCTTTCACCAGGTAGGGGAAGTTTTCTGTCATTATTTCTTCAAATAGGTTTTCAATATCTTGCTCTCTCTCATCTTCTGGCACCCCTATAATTAGGATGTTGGTACGCTTGAAGCTGTCCCAGAGGCTCCTTACACTATCTTCATATTTTCGGATTCTTTTTTCACTTTGCTTTTCCAATTGGGTGTTTTTTGCTTCTTCGTATTTCAAATCTTTGACTTGATCCTTGCGACCCTCTGGTCTGCTGTTGGGAGTCTGTATAATATTCTTTATTTCAGTCAGTGTATGCTTAATTTCTAATTGGTCCTTTATCACAACATCGAGGGTCTCATTAGATTTCTTGAGGATCTCACTACATTTATCGGCGGTCTTACCAGTCTTTTCGAGGATCTCACTACATTTATCGGCGGTCTCACCAGTCTTTTCGAGGGCCTTACTCAATTTATCGGCGGCTTCTAAACAGTTCTTTAAAGACCTTAAAAGTGTGGTTTTGAACTCTATATCCAACAGTTTGCTTTCCTCCAATTCTGTCGTTTGTGTCCTGTTTCTTTGTCTCGGCATTTTTTATGCTTCGCTGTGTCGATAGAGTGCCTTTCTGTGCTAAGTGTCCCAATTACCTGAGGTAGACACTCTTGGTGCACCCCCTTGTGGGCTTTGTGCACAGTCTTGTTGTGGTTAAGCCTTGATTGTTATAGTTATCACTGTGAGGAATTGACCTCCAGGCCAATTGACTGTGAGAATCAGCTTTGTCTGTGGTGGGAGAACTTCTGTGCTGGAGACACCCCTCTGGGGCTAGACTTGCTTCAATGGGGCTTTGGTGCTCACTGAGTCTGCCCCCTGAGTGTGTTTTTTATGGTTCCATGGAGCTGCAAACTGGATGGTCCCACTCTGACCTCTGGGCTTCCTGGCTCCTGGATCTCTAGGGAGGTGCTAATCTAGCCTTTGCCTGAGGCTATCCAGCAAAAGCCTCCCTGCAGGGCTTGGGCGGGGCGGGTCCCAGGGGATCAACAGGGCGGGGTTAGCAATTATGGCTGCTCTCAGTCTTGCCCTCAGAGGCTCTGCTTCTCAGTGTCCCAGTAATCGCTGCAAGCCCCACGGAGAGAAAGCTGCCCTAGGGTTCTGACCGATGCCAGACAGTCCCGCTTCTCCCGTATGAGTCTGGGTCCTTAGAGACTCGCCCGGAACTGGAGCTCAGAGCCTGAGACTCCCTCCTGATTGAAAACGACAACCGCGCCCTCAGCCGCCAGCCCGCTCCGCATGCACTCCGCACCTTAGTATTTTACTTCAGCACTGCGCCTCCTCTGAGCCTTGGTATGGTTTTCTCTTTCCTTCTAGTTGTAGATCTTCCACTCAGCCAGCCTTCCTGTGGTTCTGGATGATGTCCATTCCGTCTTTTAGTTGTATTTTTGAAGTGGTTGTTCGAGGCAGCAAACTCCCGTGTTTACCTATGCAGCCATCTTGGTTTCCTCTGCATATTACATTTTTATTATTATAGATTATAAGTCATCTCATGTGTGCTATTTTTTCTTCCCACTATATTAGTGCTCATTGAAGTTAAGGACTATGTTTTACATTTCTTTTGTATCTCTCCTGCCCAATGCTTGCTCAGAGGAATTCAAGAAATACTTGGTTGATTTCTCTGTAACTCAGTACTGACATTGGCATGAATTGCATTCCTCCATAGAAACTTCCTGGAACTGAAGAGTGTAGATTTCTTTGACTTTACCAGCTAGTGAAATATGCCATTAAACTTTAAGCGCATGGAGAAGGAAGGAGAGGAAAGGTGGAGAGTGGGAATTAAGATCAAGGGCAGTAGTTCTCAGTTGGAGATGATTTTGCCCTCTAGGTAGGGTTGCCAGATTTAGCAAATAAAAATACAGGTAAATTTGAATTTCAGATAAACAACAAGTAAATTTCTTTTTTTTTTAAAATATATTTTATTGATTTTTTACAGAGAGGAAAGGAGAGAGATAGAGAGTTAGAAACATCGATGAGAGAGAAACATCGATCAGCGGCCTCCTGCACATCTCCCACTGGGGATGTGCCCGCAACCCAGGCACATGCCCCTGAACCGGAATCGAACCCGGGACCCCTCAGTCCGCAGGCCGACGCTCTATCCACTGAGCCAGACCGGTTTCGGCAAATTTCTTAATATAAGTACATTCCAAGTATTGCATTTTGGACATAGGAATAAAAGTTATTTGTTATTTATCTGAAATTCCATTTTAACTGGAAGTTCTATACTTTTATCTGGCAACCCTCCATCCAGGGAATATTTGGCAGTGTCGAGACATTTTTGGTTATTACAACCATGGGCGGGGGGCGGGGGTGTGAGATGCTACTGGCATCTAGTGGGTAGAGGGCATGGACACAGCTAAACACCCTATAGTGCATAGGTCAGCCCCCACAACAGAGAATGATCTGACCCCAAATGTCAAGCATACAAAGTTGAGAAAGTCTGTTCTGTAGGATATAAAGAGCCTATGTCTTATCTTTTGGGCACTGTGGGCAGCGCAGTGCTTCTTACGGATTTATAAAACCATTTGAAACTTGAAATGTGTACACACTCACACACACACACACACACACACACACACACAGTATGGCTTCAAAATAAAAAAAATCTTAGGAAATCAAATGAATAAGTTGAAATGTCTTTAAAACAGAATTTATTGCTGACTAGTCGTCTACAGTTCAATGCATGTAATTATATCATCTCTACATTTTAATATGTTTTATATTATGTAGCACAGTCCTTTAAAAGAATGAGTGTCTGGTTTCATGAAGATTTAAAATAGCCCGGTTGAAGTCAGGCAGCATCCAAAACATTGTTTCTGGATTGGTCCACGGAGGGAGAAGGACGAGCTTTTGAGATATGAAGAACACTGGAATGTAAGATCCACTCGAAGATCATAGTTGAAACATCCAGAGAAGATTTGGGTGGAAACACAAGGCTAATGGGATCATCAAGGACAGAAATTAGAGGCACAGGAGAAAAAACAGAAGAAGCTTTTCTGAATGAGCATGAATACAAAATAATTATGAAGTGCTTAAGTCCGCAAGTCATCTCATGTCACTCCTCTGAGAATGAACCCTTGCAATGACTCTATCTCACTTTAAGGAAAAGCCAAGATTCTTAATGGTGGCCTGGCGGCCCTACTATACCTCACTGCCTTGACCCTCAGTCCTCAATTTCTACCACTTTTCTCTCTTCTTCACATTCTCCAGGCACACTCTTGCTTTAGGGTCTGTATTAGTTATCTATTGTTTTGTTACAAATTACCCAAACGGTAATTAAAACAATAGACATTTATTATCTCACGGAGTTCCTATGGGTCAGGGATCCAGGAGTCCTTAGCTGGGTGGTTCTGGCTCAGGATCTCTCAAAAGGTCAGAGTTAAAATATCAGCCGGGCCCTAACTGGTTTGGCTCAGTGGGTAGAGCGTCAGCCTGCGGACTCAAGGGTCCCGGGTTTGATTCCGGTCAAGGGCATGTACCTTGGTTGTGGGCACATCCCCAGGAGGGGGTGTGCAAGAGGCAGCTGATAGATGTTTCTCTCTCATTGATGTTTCTAACTATCCCTCTCCCTACCTCTCTGTAAAAAATCAATAAAATATATATTTTTTTAAAAATCAGCCAGGGCTGCCATCTATGAAGAAGACTTGATGGGCAGATCTGCTTCCAAACTCCTGGCTGTTGGGCGGAGATCTGTTTTTCACCAGATGAACCTCTCCATAGGCTGCTCCCAATATGGCTTTTCCCAGAGTGAGATGCCAGAGAAAGAGCACCGGAGAGAACACCAATACATGACTTCCCTGACTTAGTCTAA
>NW_005871698.1:326134-354430 GCF_000147115.1 Myotis lucifugus | reverse complement strand
GCTGCAGGGGCAGGTCCACCAGCCCCTACATTGCAGATGAGACTCCCGATGTTGACATTGGCCAGAGCCTGCAACACAAGTGCATACAGAGGTTAAGTGCTCAGTTCTGTCCCAGTTATAATACTCACCCAGGAAAAAAAGTACCACCCCTTTGAACTTACAGTGACCTACCCCCACCACTATCTATAATAAAAGCATAATATGCTAATTAGACTGGGAAGCCCGGGGGGTGGGGAGGTGCCACAGCCGGGGGAAGGAAGGCTTACTCTTGCATGAATTTCATGCATCAGCTTCTAGTATAAACATACACAAATTTCTCTTCCTTCTCCTTTGCTGGAGTCTGCCAGTGACAGCTTGTCTGCTATTCAGATTTCCTAAAACTTAACAACCCATACAGCTACACTAAAAATAAGCAATCACAAAAAATTTCAAGCTGTAAATCTCATAGCTGCATTGCTATGTTTTAAGTAGTAAGGTACAGCTAGCTGAATTCCTTTTATAGATGAGAAAATTGGCCCCCAAATGCTGGTTTAACTTAACACTCAAGCTTCCTTAAGTCAGGGTTTTTCCCAGTTCCACGTCTCCTCTTAACAGTGAATTCTATTTTTCAGACTGCTAAGTAATTCTAGGAAATTTATTAAAGATGATAGAGGTACAATGTTTTCAATCTTTCAAAGCCCTTTGCAGGACACAGGTGAATAGTTAGCATCCACAAGCTTCACTTGCTCGAGATTCAGTAACCTGTAGAATGGAAGGCAGCCAGTGCCAAATTCCTTGAGTAGGGGTCTTGTCTTTTATCTCCTCACACACAGTAAATGGACAATAAAAGGCCACACCCAATTTCCATGAAAGCATGCTATCATACTAGAAGGATTTGCTTGTAATAGCATGGGAGTTATCTTCTGGGAGGCTCTTTTAAAGGAATCACCTGGTTAATTCTTTTTACCATGGTTTCTAAGCAGAAGAAAAGAGAAACCAATCTGAGATCAAGAAAGACACAATAGAAATAAGGAAATACCACTTAAGAGTTATTTATTTTTTGGATATTGGCATGAACACCTTCCTTAGTAATCAGTAGGTCTTCCCAAAGTTACCTCTCCAAATCAGGTTGCTGCCATCACCTTACCTTTGCAAACAAGCCTGGCCAGAAAGGCTCAACGTTCACACCGGCTGCTTTAATGAGGGCGTTGATCTTATCCTCCTAAAACAGATAAAATGACAACCCATCAGAGACCAAACCGTAGCTTTCTGATGTCTCCAAAAAGTTGAAAAGAAATCATTCAAAACGTGTGTACCGAGCCATGTGTATCCAGTTTCACTATTCTACCTGCATCTTATGTGTAAGAGGACCCTTTCTTACACTCTTTTGGCCGTCACGGCAACAGAAATGCCATCTGGTCCCGTGTGGCGAGTTCATCGCTGCCATTTCACGGGCTGGGAAGGTGCCCAAGTCTCGCTATTTTAAGTTACGAGCAAAGGCTGGGAGGGGGAGCAGAGCTCACGCGCTCTCCTCCACACCATACAGGGCCTACTAGGAGAACCAAAAGAATTCAAAATGATATGTAACTGGCTGCGGATCAGGATGCCCACGCGCTGCCCAAGTTTCTCCAAATACAAGTTCTCACGGCTAGAGCGCGCCATCGCACATGGAATCCAGCCCCGACCGCACCCGGCACGTGGCCGAGGCCCCAGGCCAACTCCCACGTGGGGCCACCTGACGGGCGCCGGCCCGAAGCCGCCCTGTGGGTGTCCAGGGCCCCGACTCCGGCCGGAAGGGCCGGACAGGAGGCCTGGGAAGGCGGGGAAGTCCGCCGCCCGCGGGCCGGCCCTGCCGTGGGCCCGGGCCCGCACTCACCGTCACCGTCACCTCATCGTCGTGCAGGATCAGGGCCGAGTAGATGCAGGCGAGCTCCGAGACGGAGGCCATGGCGAGGGCGAGTGCTGGGCGAGCGCTGCCGGGAGCGGTGCTAGTCGCCGGATGAAGTGAGGGCCTCACCCCAACGCGGCCTTAGCTCCCTCGGAAGAACCGAGCACCTTACCGGCAGCGGGGGAAAGGGGGCGGCGCGCCTGCGCGCGGGGACTTATGCCGGCCCCGCGGACCAATCCGCGCCCGCGCCTGGCGGAAGAGGCGGGGCTGGGGCCGCCCAGGACGACCCACTGGAGGCGCCTGCGCAGAAGGCGTGACTCGAGTTCAAGAAGCGGCTAGAAGCCTGTAAGTGCCGAGTAACTCCACTGGTTTGGCGAAGCTCAGGACTCGTGAACAGTAGTCATATTTTTAGGGAAAAGGTTACCTAGGTAAGTGGACGTTACCCTAAGCACTGTTGCTCCTGTGACACTGCTTAGAGAACCATTTAATGACGTCCCAGCCACCCCCCTCCCACCCGCCCTGCACCACCATCAGCTGGAGGCGGCGCTGCTTTACCGCCTTTAGCCCCAGGGTCTTAGCGCCGCGTCTCAGGTGAGACCAGTGAACGGAGGAGGAAATAGGAAGCTTGCAGGTTTACGATAGCAGGTGGCGTTTGAGCGCCTGCTATGCCCCAAACACTGAGCCACATGCTACAAACAGTGGTTCTCAACCTTGGCTGCACATTAGAATCACCTGGGAATCTTTTTAAAATCCTGATTTCTGGGCCTCATCCTCCGGAACTTCTGTTTCTTTGTTACTAATGTTGTGGCCCCACCCCATAACAAAGAAACAGAATTTCCGGAGGATGAGGCCCAGAAATCAGGATTTTAAGATTCCCAGGTGTTTCTAATGTGCAGCCAAGGTTGAGAACCACTGTTCTAGAGAGAAGCTTAACAAAACCTAACCTTTCACTTATACTAGTAAGAAGGGTCTTGCATATGTATCACCTTGCTCCTCACTAAAGCTGGAGATCTAATTCAAAGTAGGATATCTCTCTATATAAAAGCCCAGTGACCAGAATGGCGGAACGACCAGAACAACTGGTGGCTATGACGCACACTGTGGCAGCCAACCAGCCTGATCCAGGCCCCAATCGGCCCCCAACACCCTGTTTGGGGGTTGGGGCCAGCCAGCCAACCACCCTCAACCCCTCCTGCCCCACTGGCCAGGCCTGATGGACCCCCATCTGGACAGGCCAGCAAGACCCCACCCGTGCACGAATTCAGGCACCGGGCCTCTAGTTATTTAATAAAATCCAAACAAATTTATTAATTTTACAACTATAAATGATGTGGTTAATTATTTCAAGTGTATCAGGAAGTTTTCTTTTTCTTGTTTTATTTTATTTATTTATTTATTTTAATCCTCATCTGAGGATATTTTCCCATTGATTTTTGGAGACAATGAAAGAGAGAGGGAGAGAGAGAGAAATATCAATGTGAGAGAAACACACCAATTGGCTGCCTCCTGCACAAGCCCCAATGAGGACCCAGTCGGGGAGGAGCTTGCAACCGAGGTACATGCCCTTGACCAGAATTGAACCCAGGAGCCTTTGGCCCGCAGGCCAATGCTCTATCCACTGAGCCAAACCGGCTAGGGCAGGAAGTGTTTTAAAATTAAACTAACATCTAATTTTGAAACTGAAATACTGAAAAATCAAGGGTGTAACCTATTAAAACCTTGGTGAGAGATGATGCATAGTGCTGAGTTCATGATTAAAAAAAGAAAAATCACATTATTTAAATGCACTAAACAAGTAAATTTTCCTTCATACCAAGGGTATGGATATCATTGTATCACAAAAGATGAATGCTTTAAGAGCCTTGCATATTATATTACATTTATCTACTACTGTAGCTCCAAAGTAACTCATCATTAAATCAAAGTTTTGACATCACATTACCACCACTTACTTCTCCCAAACAGAGCCAAAATACAATTCCAGGCTGATGCATTGCAAATACACCTTTAAGGCAGTGGCTTTTAAATATATATTTAAGATCTAAATTTGTCTTTTCCTATCAAAGTCACTATGATCTCAAGCTTATTTAAAATTAAAAACATCACTAAAATCAAGTCAAGGCTCCTTTCCTTGTGATTTCTGTTTTCCTCAGGTTTCTACCTGGGAGGTCCCATTTCCCTTCCCCACTCAAACACCTTAGAGGGCAGGAATAGTTTTAAAGTCATTTGCTATTGATATCCATGAAATGAATGATGAAGCTATACAACCAAAGCAAGATCCACGCTTTATAAACACATATTCTCACATGTCTGAATTGATACACAAGATTCTTAGTTCATTTTACAGATTCTGAAACCAAACTGTTCAAATGGTAAATTCTGAAACCATGGTTAATGTAGCAAATGAATATTTCAAAACAAACAAAAACTTCATCCAAATATTTACATTTAAAAAATAGACTACTTATTAAGTGTGCTTGAACAAACCATGTGTGGAATTGAATTCCATTTATTACAGAGTTAGTTCCTGCTAAACACTTACTGATACTAGAGAAGACGCCCCAGCACCTGAGTTTTCAAGTGTTCCTAACCTATGCTAAAAAAATAAAACATGACAAATAATTTCTGAGGCACGAACTTGAACCTCAGAAAAGGATGAGCTAGTATGTAAGGCAAATTACTTAGGGGGTAGAAGGGGTGGCACCTGGCAGTCAGAGTGGTTTTGCCACTGTCTCAGCATTACCAGGGTGTTGATAAAATTCTCTAGAGGTCATTTAAATTCTGTAATCACACCTCACTGCATTATGTTCTAGTAGTTTCACAAACTTGGGACGCTCACAAAAATATCTGGGAATACATTCCTTGAGAAGTTGGAAGGACCTCCTTATTACATTTAGCAAAAAAAACATGCAGTCTCTTAGAGTTCATAGAGCTTTTACAAAATAAACTTATTTTTCAGCCCAATTAAAAACTCAAACACTTTATATTACAGTTATAGAAGTTTATAGTGCAGCAATGCCAACACAAATAATTTGACACCTTCACCCCTACTTGCAATGTGATTAATAACTATACAATGACTTCTATTTTGTCATTGACTTTGGCTCTGATGTTTAAATACTTAAACAACTTGGAAAGATTTTGTGTGTGTGTGTTTTGTCTCTTTTCATTGTTTTGTGTGGGCATGGGTACAGGTGGGGAGCAGTCAGTTCATTATAATGAAGACAATCAGGAATTGAACAGCCACTAAAATTTCACATACCATTTCCTTACAAAATATACACGGAAGAATATGGCTTAAAGATAGAGGGGAAAGCCTCTTATTTGTTCCTTCTATTATACTTTACCCTTCATCTAGTCTAACAATGATGCCAAACTTAATACCTAGGGCAAGAGTAACTCTCTAAGTGAATTTTATGAAGCCCAATTTAATTTTGGTTTTTAGATACTTAGTGCTTAAAAGTTTGGAATTCTTCAGATGAACTAAAAAAAAAGGTTATATCAACAACCAAAATACCAAAAAGATTAGATAAAAAACAATTGATTAATCATCTAAAAAATACCCAACTAAATGTTCTTAAACAAATTAGAACTAGTTGGAATATATCTCTGCCCTTATAAATTGGCCTTCTGCTTGGTATGTAGTTAAGGCAACTTTTCTTAAGTAAAATACTTCTACTAAGGAGAAACAAATGATCTCTTCAAAAAAGAACTATGTAGGTCTACCATCATTCCAAAGCAATCCCTTGGGTAAGAAATAGAATAATGGTCAACACACCAACTCAGTTTCCACAAGCACACCATTTTCTTTTTGATAAAGAAAGAGTGGGGTGGATTTTATATACCAAAATCAACAGAATTTTCATGTTTCACAATTTTGTTGCTAGAGATCCCTTGAACTCATTTGGGAAGTGTTCTGAAGGTGCATACTATAGTAAACAGAAGCAAAGTACCAAAACAACTCTATTGCTAAAAAGCAGCTGCTCCTGCTTGTACCTTTAGAATACTAGTTGTAAAACAGCAACGATAACCAAATGCTAATTTGTTCTATCAATTGGGACTCTAAGGAGGAAAAAAATTGTTTTCTTTAAACAGTCCAATGTAGGACATCTACAATCATCTTGGATAAATATGGACTTTGGAGAGAAAATGTCAACAAGAAAGGCAATTAACATATTCAGTATTCTAAAGGCTTCAGGGAGTTCAACGATGATTCTGGTAAGACCAACTGCTCACATACACACACACACACACATAGATTTTAATGGTTTAAAAAAACAAATTTGTTACTTTAGAAAAATGAATGCAGTGCACGTTCAAAAATATTATCGTCACAGACTCTGATTGCTCAGTCCACACATAAGTAGTAGTTGCCTTCTATGATGATATGGCTTCTCTGCACTAATTCCCATCAGGCCGAAAAACATTAGGGCAGGTTAAGTAAAGACTGAATTGTTGCACAAAGGAACATTTACTCATCAGATCCCACTGATCTCTTCTGTGCCCGCTTCCTGGGCAACCTTCTTGGTGAAGCTTTATCTGCAAGAAAAGAGAAAGTTTGAATTTGCCTATTATAGATATGCTAGATTCAAAATACATTTTAAAAAAGCATTTCCCTTCAACTTTACAATTAAGCTCAAAAAATAAACATACATGCAAAAATATGCCATCTAATAATAAATGCCTCTTATCTAGTTTAGGTATTTTAACTAACCTTCCAAATAATCCTTCAAGAGGTAACTGAATTAAAACAAAAACTTTTGCAATTAGGGTGGGAAAAGATACAATCTTAGTTACTGTAACATAGGAGCCACCATGCAAAATCTTCTTGAATTCTACAACTTAACATGATTATGCATGCATAAGTAAACACTTTGAAAATAGTGTAAAATGTATGAAGTTTATAGCTCAAAAATATTTATATTGGTTACAAAATTAAAGACAGTATTTACAAATGCAGCCATGCAGTTGGCATAATGTTGACACTTTCATAGAATTACCTAGAATAAGCAGTAGGAAATTAGATAGTATATCAATACTAAGACCATCCTACACACATAAACATTATGCTTTTACTTTTTTCTCTTTATATCTTTATATGTTAAGAGTCTTAGTGGGGACTATCAAACAAAAAATAAATTGATAGTGGGTTTCTTCTACTTTTAGTAAGAGTCATCTTTAAGTTTCTTTAAAAAAGGAAGGGCTGCCCTGACTGGTTTGGCTCAGTGGATAGAGCACTGACCTGAGGACTCAAGGGTCCCAGGTTCGATTCCGGTCAAGGGCATGTACCTTGGTTGCGGGCACATCCCCAGTAGGGGGTGTGCAGGAGGCAGCTGATCGATGTTTCTCTCTCATCGATGTTTCTAACTCTCTATCCCTCTCCCTTCCTCTCTGTAAAAAAAAAATCAATAAAATATATATTTTTTTTTTTTTTAAAAAGGAAGGGCTGAATTCTCTCTATTGTGGCTTCTTCTTATTTTGTAAGAGCACTTTTCAAATTAGGAAGATAAGCTCTCTTTGTGAAATAAGTAATTATTTTTTCCAGTTTTTTTTAAAAAAATGACGGGCTGGAAAAAGATGGTTCACCAAAGTATGAGGTTCATTTGAAAGCATTTTATGAACAATGGTATAAAAAATATAATGTGCCTAAAAGATCTTAATTTTTATTTTCCAAAATTACTAGACCATGCCTATATTTTTAAAATACATAAGTTTTATTAAGCATATTTAGAAACTAAAAATTTTTTTTAAAAATCTGTTTAAGAGTTAATGATTCAAATATTAAGATTAAGTCTACATGTCACATGAAAACCCACCTTTATTACATAAGTTAGTAATGTTATTTAAGGGGTTCAACTTATCTAAAACTGAGCATAGAAGCATTTTTCTGATGAAGATAGCCTACAACTTTCATCAGATTTTCAAAAAGGTTAGACTAAAAACTACTGCCTTTACACAGCTGACCAATTTCCAAATAATTAAAAAACTAAACAATATGCTGAATATAATTTTTGAGGATTCAAAAAGCACTTTAGAATCTAATAGCCATCTGTGTGAATATTGCTGTTACTAAGCAGATGTGAAGTAGTGATCACTGACTTCCAACAATTTCAAACACCTGCAGCAGGTTTTTAAATATGGGAATGCATAGAATAAGCCTTCATCACCTGCCTGTGTAGCTCATCAAAGTTAGGAAGCAGACAAATGAGAAACAGAGTAAGAGCATTCTGGAGTCACTGAGAGTTTGGAAAAATGGTTCCTAATATCTCAATAACTCAGAGAGCGGCATTTTATTTCAGCAAAGAACAATGTGTATAATGATGCTTTTCAGCCCACCCCCCACTTACCATCACCATCCAAACCCTTAAAAAAACTTAGAAATTAGCTGTAGTAAAATCATATCTCCCTGCAACTTTTTTCATTTTTAGATGACAAAGGCAAAATTTTAGTGAAACTTATTAATAACAAATCAAGAAAAAACTTATTAGCAATGACACCAAACTACCCTTCCTTTGTTTACATTCTCATGAGTGAGATAGATGAGTAAAAGCTCCTGCCAAGTTAAATATTGGCCTCTTATAATGTCCTATTCTTTATACCACCCCTCTCTCTAAAAGTAATTCCTCAAAGCTTGAAGCACCTTCCAGACAGGCCTCCTGCTCCATGACCTTCAAAATCTCTTTTGTTTTTTTCCATTCAATCGTCCTATTTTCAGAAGAAATGGCTATTTTGCCTTGGCCAGTGTGGCTCAGTTGGTTGAGGGTCCTCCCATGTACCAAAAGGTCTCAGGTTCAATTTTGGGTCAAGGCACATTGCCCGGGCTTGATTCCCAGTAGGGGGTATGCAGGAAGCAGCCAATCAATGTCTCAATGTCTCCCCCTGAGGGAGGGAGGGAGGGAGGGAGGGCTATTTTTCCTAAATTACCTCAACTCCTTTACTCTAAGAAAACCATGTTCTAGGACAGTGGTTCTCAAAATGTGGTCTGGACCAGCAGCCTCAAAATCACCTAAGAACTTAGATATGCAAATTCTTAGGTGTTACCTAAGACCTACTCAATTGGAAACTCTAGGGGTGGGGCTCAGCAAAGCTTAACAAGCAGTCTAGGTGATTCTGATGAATGTGCAGTTTAAGAACTACTGCTGTAAGGAATCAAGTATAAGAGGAAAAAAAACAAGCATATACAATTAAATAAAAATACTGTTATAGTTGAATTGAAAATATCAATATAAATTTGATTTGAAAAATATGTATTTTCTATCTCAGTTCAAAGAATGGGCCTAGAAACAATGTCACCCAGTATGAATGCCATTTCTAGTATCATCTAGGGGTCCTTGGAGAAACAGAATCATGACTAGCTCTGTGTTTAGAGCAGAGAAGGTACAAAAGTTTAGATTATCTTGTTGAGCTGGCTAGTAAGGGATCATTCAAAGACCAAAAGGCTAAGAATAGAGGCAATTCAAAAAGGCACCCAGAAGCCAAAACTAACAATTTGAGCATCAAAAAGAATATAGTTGTCCTGGCCGGTGGCTCGGTGGTTAGAGCGCCGGCCTGCAAACCAAAGGGTCTTGGGTTCCTTCCCAGTCGAGGGCACATACCTTGGTTGCAGGTTCCCCAGCCCTGGTAAGGGCGTGTGGGGGAGGCAACCGATTTATGTGTCTCTCTCACGTCCATGTCTCTCTCTTTCTCTTTCTCTCCCCCCCCCCGCCCCCCCACCCCCCTGCTTCTCTCTCTCTTTTTAGAAATCAATGGAAAAAATATCCTTGGGTCAGGATTTAAAAAAAGAATATAGTTAACACAGCAATTCTATGAAAATCTGAATTTAGAGATGATAAAAAACAAAGGAGAAAATTAGAAAAAAACTCTGTCATCATTTGGGTGCCTCTTTACTTTGAAAATTAGAGAATAAAGGGAAGAATTTAATTTAGCATTTATCCTTTTTCAGTAGGAACTGTGTTTTAGGGTAACCAAATAGTTTTAGTTGATTAGGGAAAGCTCTATGTACTTTAAAAAAGAATGACAGTAAGTAAAAAGTCAAAGAAATTTCAATTGAAAATTATCAACACCTCTGGCACATTGATTCATGAGAGGATTATCAACTGGTGAATGTTTAGAGATTGGAAATCTGTGTGATGCCAAAGTGACACCCACAATAACTTCTAGGCTGAAAGCAGAAACACCTCACCTTCACCCTAATTTAGTGCTCAAGTTATCATCACTAATGATGGCACATGTTACTTGATGTGATGCAGAAGTACTCAAGAGTTATGATGTATGCCAATGATTTTCAACTGGAGTGATGCAAGAATTTTTAAAACATGCAATACCTGACTATTTAGTCAGGGGACCAAAGGGTCCCCTTAGTCTGTCAAATAAAAAAATGACAACAGCCAACACAAAAATTGTGTTGAACGAATCAAAATTATACCTATGTTTTTTGTCAGATCAGCAAAAAAGTATTTTTTGGTATATTGCAGAAGTTTAGTAATTAATTAGTTGGTTTGTGTCATGAGATGAAAAAGGTGAAAATCACTGAAGTATGCTATTAGCCAGAAAGATCAACTTAAGTCTAACCAAGCCTATAGATTTATCTTCTGGATTAAATAAAGTTTAGCTAAAGACACCAGGAAAAAAACAATCTGGCAAATATGGAGGGTAGGCCTTTTTAGAGCCTTATTCCTCAATGAATGTGATCAATGGGTCACCTGGGAGCTTGTTAGAAATGCCAATACTTCAGTCTAACCCTAGAGCAGCTGAATCCAAACCTGATCATAACAAGTGATTTGTATGCAATCAATGTTTGAGAAGCCCTTTCCTACAAGGCAAGTGGCCAATCTCTTGAACTGCTGTAAATTAAAAGGGACTCAAGGAATATAACAACCAGATACAATGTATCATCCTATATTGAAAAAAAAGTTATAAAGGATATTTTGAGACAATTTAAGAAGTTTCAATATGGACTGGTTATTACATATAATTAACAAAATAAATTTTTAAATAGGACAGTGTTTCTGACAGAAAAATGATATTTCTTTGCAAAATGAAATATTTTAGAGGTACTGTGTATTGGACAGAAAAAGGGCTCTGTAATAAATCTAACACCAAGCAACCTTACAGGATGATCTGATTATAAATTTCTAACTGGGAAGGTCCTGCCTCAGGCCTATAACTTCCCTAGTAAAAGGTTATCTTTGCCTTAAACAAGCCCTGTCCATTGTTTTGTTTTGTTTTGTTTTGTTTTTTTGGTGCACCTTTGAAATTCCCCCTTTTCAGACTCCTCAGGAGTGTAACCACCCTCAAAAGAGCACATACTCTTGTTAACAATCCTGTAATCAAATCATGGAGATTTCCCTGCCTTGCTTTCTCCCATGTTCAAATAATCTTCCTTATGGTCCCTCCTTAATTTGAAATGTATAAGGGAAACTGAAAACTGTATATTCTGGGAGCACTTAGATCTTCCTTCCTGGCATATTGTCCAGTTCGGCTCAAACTTAAAAAAAATTACCTACAGGTCTGGATGTTTCTTAAATCAACACTAGAGGCGTGATGCATGAAATTTGTGCATGGGTAGGGTCCCTTGGCCTGGCCAGCGATCAGGGCCTTCCTTCCCCAGCTGCTGGCCGGGGCCTTCCTTCACTCCGCGCCGCCCCCTGGTGGTCAGTGCACGTCATAGTGAGCAATCAAACTCCCGGTCGAACTCCCGAGGAGACACTTTGCATACTAGCCTTTTATATATATAGAAGATAGATAGAAAATGTCATCATATCTCTAATTTCAAAGTATGTTACATTGAGAATTTCATGGGTTCTTTACATTCAACAGATCTAATTCAAACTCCTTTCTCCTCATGCATTAGTGTTCCTCTTCCTATATTCCCTAACACTAACAGGATCATCTTCCGCCCAGCTGCCTAAGCTCAGAGTACTCTTTCACTCCTCCCTTAGACATCCAAACAGTCAGCAAAAGCCAGGTCTGCTCCACTTCTGAAATATCTTTCTACTCACTTTTACTATCACTAACTACCTTAGCTTAGGGCCCTATTGATTTCTTACTTAAAAAAAAAAATCATCTTCTAATAGCTTCTGCTTGCTAGCTATCCTCCATAAAACTATCATTTTCTTTTAAAACAAATTTTTTTATTTCTCAGCTTTAAAGTATCTGATGGCTACTTTTTACCTAGAAGGAAAAGTCAAAAGTCCTTAGCATAGCACATAAAACCTTGAAGACGTCTTCTCACCCAACTTTTCCAAACTCTGGTCAAATGTCAACTCCTTCTGTGAATGATTTTCCCACTCTCCTACAGGAGGAAGGTCCTCCTGTGCTCCTATTACTTCATACCCACTTTTAGTAAAGCAATTATGTTTCAATAGAGAGCTCACTAAATAATATGGAAATAATAGGGAAAACAATTCAATTTGTAAATAAATTTATAAAAACAATCTATAAACCGAGAAAGGACTTGAACAGTCAATTCACAGGAAAAGAAATACTGAATGGTAAATAAATATGTATAAAGAAGCTAAACCTCATTCTTAATTGTAATAAAAAAGATACTGTTTTTACCACTGACAGATTAAAACATTGGTAATAATACTTGAGAATGGTAAGTGAGGAGAAGCACACAATATAGTAAAATGGCGAGAATATAAATTGGTGTTATGTTTTGGTAAGGAAGTGAGATATGTTCCTTAAAAATTAAAATGCACATAATTTTAGACCTAACTATTGTACTTTTAAGAAATTATCCCTTGTGGGAAGTGGAAGAAATGGGTGAAGGGGGTCAAAAAGTACAACCTTCCAGCCCAGCCAGCGTAGCTCAGTGGTTGAACATCGACCTATGAACCAGGTCACAGTTCAATTCCCGGTCAGGGCACATGCCCCAGTTGCAGGCCGATCCCTGGTAGGGGGCATGCAGGAGACAGCCGATCAATGATTCTCTCATAACCCTCTCTCTTCCTCTCTGAAATCAGTAAAAATATATTTTTTTAAAGAAGTACAACCTTCCAGTTATAAAGTAAGTCCTGGGATATAACGTATATCATGGTGACTATAGTTGACAATACTGTACCGTATATTTGAAACTTGCTAAGAGAGTAGATCTTAATAGTTCTCATGACAAGAAAAGTATTTGTAACTTATGTGTAGTGATGGGTGTGAACTAGACTTACTGTGACAATTATTTTGCAATACACATAGAATTTTTAAAAATCATCAAGTTTGGCTCAAATGCTTAAAAAATTATCTACAGGTTTGGGTGTGCATAAATTTAAGAATCTTCATTACAGCTTTTTAAAAAAATAAGTGCTTACATATGAGCACTTAGTATTAGCTGATAATTTTGCTTTACTCACCTTTATTAATACTACCACTTTAGGTAGCATAGTGCCTTTAATTGCACACTCATTTGAATCCTGGCTCCACCTCTTATCAGCTATATGGCAAGCTTCCTCATTACAGATTTAATTTTAAGATTGAAAAACTCAAAATAAAAAACATCCTTCAATACAGAACAGGTTTTATCTGTGATGACACATTCATATAAAATACTATCTAGTTATTAAAAGAATGAGGTAAATATGTTAGTAACTATCACAAAAAAATACCAAAAGCATGAAAACTCAGATTGTATAACAGTGTGTGCAATATAATTCCATCTGTACAAAACCAACAGAGTCAATAGACATATATGCTGATATATGTATAGAAAATACTTAGAATAACATGTAAGTACCAATTACTTATGAAAAATGGGGTCAGTGGATCCAGGTGATATCAGCTTTTCACTTCTGTACTATTTATTTTTTATGAGCCCCTATTACTGTTTTTAAAAACATATTTTTATTGATTTTGATATTTTTACATGTCTTTATTGAGAGAAAGAGAGGGGAGAGAGATAGATACATCAATGATGAGAGAGAATCATTGATCGGTTACCTCCTTACATGCCCCACACTGGGGATTGAGCCCACAACCTGGACATGTGTCCTGACAGGAAATCGAACAATGACCTCCTGATTCATAGTTAACCACTGAGCCATGCCTGCCAGGCCCTATTACTTCTACATTCTTTTATAAAAATTAATATTCTAAATAACTGCATATGTAGTAATAAAACTGAAATATATCTGTTAGGAAAACTACCATGCAGTATTTTAGTTTTATTTTTTCAAACTATTCTGGGTAGTTAGTAGTTAGCAGTTCTTCCAACAAATTTAGTGCTAAGAAACTTTCATTACTCTTTAAGCTTATTGCAAAGTAGACCCCCAAATACATAGTAAACACCATTAAAAAATAATTCACCTCACCTCTTCTACTTTGCACTGAAGCGACAGGAAAGAAAAGAGACAGGAAAAAGATTAGAAATATAGAGAATTACACATTTGTATATAAACTGCAGATCTGGAAGCATTTCTATATTAAGAACTACACAGAATAAAATTTTAAAGCACTCATTAAACATATACTAAATTCTATACAAGTACTGAAAAAGATGAGTGTTAAATAGCACTGACCAAGCACTTGTGCTAAATCTAAAATATTTAATTTCCATTTAAGAGAAAAAGTTCCCAGCCAAGTTAGTAAGAGTACTTACTGATCTGATTCAAAGTTTCCTGAGGAATCCAACTCATGTCAACATCATTCTGACTTGTTGTACCCATCTCTACTTTCTGTACAGGTCTCTTGCGCTAAGAGAACATAAAAACAGTACTTTAAAGGAGTTTCATTATACTATTTACTGTAACTTTAAAAAGAGAACTATCAAGCTACTTGAGTATCTTAATTTAAGGTATTTAAGAAATTATAAAGAAATTATGTCCTCTTCTAGTTTTAAAACATACTCCTACTCAAGTTTTTATTAATCAGAGGGGGAAAATCATGTCTAGCACCAATTATAAAGAATAATAAAGGAATAAATCTTCAAACAATGATTTATTTTCAGGCTTTAAAGATATTTTCCTATGCTATAAAGCTTCATGTGTTATCAAGACTTTCTATGTATACAACAATTCTTTCCCTTTGAGTATCAAACGTTAAAGAATAAATTTATTTCTAAATTTGACAAAATTCAGGATAAATCACTGAAAGGTTGCATGCAGGCAGGTTCCTGCATTGTTAGTTAAACACACTTAAAACAGTTGGCATAGATAAAACAAAACAAAAACATAAAATCTCATTTAACAACCAAAATCTTTGTCCCTAGAGTTTTTGCAGCAAAACTTCTAGTTTACTTCAATTCTATTTAGCCCTGCTCTTATAAATACCCCAAAAAACCATATTTACTGAAAAGAACATTAAATATATAGCCTAAAAATTAGATTTTGAATACACAGAAAGGTAACCACAGCCAATTAAAAAAAGTGGCTTCATTGAAATGGGAAAAATTAGAGATGCCATTATATCTAATATACGTATTTATATAAAAAACTCTATTATGAAAATGAGGCAAAGAAAGTTATGGAAATTAACATTTAAGCACTAAGTACTTCTCTTTTAAAGAACAAGTGTTTATTAGTAACACTTATTGCTAATCTCTATATATAAAACCCTAATATGCAAATAGACTGAATGGAGGAACAACCAAACTGGTCGCTATGACGTGCGATCACCAGGGGGTGCACATGGAACAGCAGGCGTTGGCAGCAGGCGGCAGAGCACGGAACATGGCAGGCGTTGGCCACGGTGGGATGGTGGAGCAGGTGAGCGGGAGCACCAGCCAGTTGCTGTCATCAGGGCGAGCCTCTGGTGGTTACTGAAAATTCTTTGCTCCCGCGCGCCGTGGTCCAGCTCGGTGCTCACACCTGCTGCCAGTGCTGGAGCTGCCGCTCGCACCCGCTGCCAGCCCTGATTACCCGAGGGCTTCTCCACCTCCCCCTGCTCCTGAGGGGTGATCAGGATGTTTCTATCTCCCTCACTCCCTCTACTCTCCTCTCTGGAATCAATAAAAATATATTTACAAAAATAAAGCATTAAAATAGAGTTACAATAAGAAGGTAAAGATAACTCTGGAGGGTACAGACTAAGGACACTAATTGCACATGTATAGAAAAGTCTAAACAAATCCAAGTCACATACCCAAGGTCTCACCTTTAGGTTTTATTTTAAAAGGTACAACAAACCAACAAATAAACAAACATATAAATAAGTAAATAATTAAATAAAGTAAAAGGCACAACAAACCTGTAAATATACAAATTCATAGTGAAAGCAAGAAGTCACTGGATTGAACTTAAGTTAGTACTGTAACAACTTCTGAAGTATGGCTATAAGATTTGGTCACCTATAATTACCTTTCTAGATTCCAGGAGTTGATGAAGGCCAACAACAACCAAGAGCCCAAGACCAGCAAGGAACATATACATAAAGATTCTAATATAAAAGGAAAAAATATAAACTGGTTTAATTCATAGGAACTATCACAGCTTATTAAAACTATAATTCTTGTTTAACTTAAAAAAAATCATAGCTAATTACATCTACAGGGTGTGGCAAAAGTAGGTTTGCAGTTGTGAGTAGACGCATTATAATTTATTAATCATTGTATTATTTTACATACGAACAACTGTAAACCTACTTTTGCCCCACTGTGTATAATGTTAACACTAGATAAGCGTTCCAAATAACTTGTTGGTAAAAGGAATAAAATAATTTAATTTAATTTAGACCCAGGTAATAAGTCTTATAAATTTTTTACTTTATTTCTAAGAATTTAAAAAAGCAATTATATGATCCCAAATTAGTAAAATTGCTTTATAATAGTATTAAGTTTGTCTCCCTCAAATATTAGATCATTTTGCAGTTTGATTTAAAAATTACTTTTGGTGAATTCATCTAGTAAGAACTCATCATTTACAAAGAACACATTTTTTAAGTTAAAATCTTATGATTTACATTTTCAATAGCAATTTTAGAGGCATGCAACTTAGATTAGGCTGGTGATCAGTTTAAGAGCATGGGGTGCAAAAGATTTTAGAAGAGGGGAAGGATGGAAAGCTAAAGCTATCTTTTTAAAAGAAATTTTTGTCAATTTCAACTATCTTTCCTAACTTGGTATGAATAGCTATAAGAACCATCTAAAGTATGAATTTACATAGTTAGGATTACACCAAATCTATAGTCCATTTCATTTCCATCATTTAAGAAAAATAGGTTGATAGGAGCAAACCTTCCAGCCTTACAAGATCAAGATCTACAAATTTCAACTTTCACTTACGTTTCTCCATCTAAGCCATCCTCTCTTTCAATAATTGTAACTGTTTGATTGAAGACAGCATCTTGAAATACATTGCCCTGTTTACAAAAAAAAGAAAGAAAAATTCCCCCAAACTGAAATGCATTGAAAAAAGGAAAGCCTATAAGAATTCTTAAAACCATTACTCTAAGAGATATATGATAGCTTTCTTATCACTTAGAAGACAAGACTCGGTCATACCTAATGGCACTAACTCGGTGTCAGGGATTCAACATTATGATGTTTGTTATTTTCTCCTATGAAATAAAAAATGCTTCCAATTTCACTAAGTTGTCCCCCACTTTCTTTTGGGTTGGGGGGAAGGGAAGTTGAGGAATCAGGGAAGTAAAACAAAAACAAGATAAAATGTGCAGAAAGAAACAAATCCCACAGAACACTCTTATAACGAAAAGCCCTACGTTCTGTTGGTGTAACCTTCCAAAACAAGAAAGACAGAGCATAAACATTTATAGAATAGCAGATCATTTTAGGAACTAGACTTGAGCTCTGGCTGGTGTTGCTAAATGGTTAGTATCAGCTCACACACCAAAGGATCTTGGGTTCAATTCCCGGTCAAGGGCACATACCTGGGTTGCAGGTTTGATTCCCAGCCCCAGTCAGGGTACATTCGGGAAGCAACCAATCAATGTGTCTCTCTCATATTGATATTTCTCTCTTTCCCCTTTGCTCCCTCCCCAGAACTCTCTCTAAAAATCAATGGAAAGACTATCCTCAGATTAAGATTACCAGAACAAAAAAATTAGACTTGAACAAGTCAAATTCATGTTCTAAATTAACAAGGGGTTGGAAATAAATTTATAATAAATGGGTGCTTTTTATTATCAAAGTATTTTTCTGTTGTGATCTTGAAATAATTTTGTTAGTTCAACACAATTTCAGTTTTCAAATACATCAAAATCACTGGAACAAATACATAGCCGTTTTCAGTGTTTGATTCTTTGCACAAAGGTAGTACTTAAAAAGTTACCTATTGCTAAACTGTAATTATAAAAGTTTTACTTCAAAATCTTGCAATTGGCATTCTTCTGTTGACAATTCCAAGAATCAGAATACTGATGAAACTAACATTTAAAATGGAACTGAAACTTCATATATGCCTGATAGATTATGTTTTCTGTTTGAAATATATAATTCTTCAAGTCACTTAACTATAAAGTTGAGAAAGCGTAATATGTTATTTTGAAGGAAAAATGAAAAACCTTCTGCTCTCTACTAAGAAATTTTTTAAAAAGAAAAACTTAATTGCAGCACCAGAAATTTAACTAAGATATAAGGAAAACATGTGGACACTACAATAATGAAAAGTTGACTAAGCTTCCAAAAAGGATAAAATTTCCTTCACTGAAAAGTTTTTGAAAAGGAAATGGGTTTAGATGTGCTCTTATCTGAAGGTGGACATAATAGTTGGGACCCAGAGGTGAGCTCCCAGTAGCACAATTGTGCTAGGTTTCTCTTATTCATTCATTGGATATATACCACCACATATTAAAAACCGGAAGACAGCAGAGCTTCCTTAGGCTACTTGGATCTCATAAACCATAAACCTTACTGCTAAACCTATATTAAAAATAGCAGACTCCACTGTGGCTAACTTTCCTTTTAAGATCCAGCTCAAGTCACTTCCACTTTAATACTCTAGCACCTCACACTTATCTCTAGAATGTATCACTTATCATGCTGTGATATAGCCTGCTTACATTCATCTCCCCCAGTGGATTATAGACTTAAAGACAGAGACATGCAATTTATCTTTGCCTCGTTGGAGTTTTAACCACAAAACAGGCACGTGAATGAGTAAACACGGAATATTCAAATGTCAATTGTCCTCACCCATCTCTAACTAAAAAAAAGTTTAGAGGGCCTTACGTTCAAATCTTTGTAGTTCAGATTGATGACTAGACCGAAGGGTCGTCCACCCATAGGCTCTGCAGGAATGAAGGAGTACTCAAAAGTTGCCTGTCTCTGGGGTGGGACTACAGTGTTCAGAGGAAGAGCCGTGAAATTCTGGATATAAAACTGGTAGTCCTGCGGGTAACGGAATGAGGCATCTAGAGATTCAACAATAAAATCTTCTGTGCCCTTGTTTGTAAAGCCTACCAGGAATTTCACAATGTTATTTGCTGGAAAATCTGAAAAAAAAAAAAAAAAAAAAAGAAAAGAAAAAAAAAGAAAGGAAGGAAGGAAGAAAGAAGAGAGACAAGATTAGAACATGCTCAAAGGGCATAAAATAAAAAGTATGACATTACTCATGGATTTTGGCACTCTTTCCCAATACATGTAGACTTGGTTTCAGAATCTCTTTCAATGGAGCATTCCAGTCATCCACTAAGTAGTAACTGGTATATAAACTGAAACCTTGTCTATACTCTTGCATTCCAACTTAAGAGCTGAACTGAGTACCTCAATTTCAGACCAGATCACATCCAAATTATGTGGTCTAAGAAAGAGTCGTGTACTTTTAGTACGATTATCTTGCAGTGAGACTATCTGTCTTTATGAAGTCACCCCCCACCCCCCAACTCAGTATCTGTTATCTATGCAAATAATGGAAAGAAGAATGACAGATAATAAATTGGGGAGGGAGGGAATCTCTTAATCAAATTAAACTTTTTGTAGGCATAAAGTTGGAACATATGTGGGAATAAAATAGAAAACTTGAGAAGACCAAAAAAATTAGTAACTTCAAAATATCTCTTCAATAATTATACTGTAGTCTACAGAGCTGAGTTTCACCCCCTACAGCACAGGCTTTGGGGTCAGACTGATCTGGGTCTAAAACCCTGTCTCCACACTCTATTTACTAACTGGGTAACACTGGACAAATTGTTAACCTCTCTAAATCTCAGTTTAGCAATAGTAACTAACCTCAGAGGATTTCTGTAAGGATTTAATAATACATGAAAAGCATTGAGAACAATGCTTGCCATAGCCTTCATTAAATATAAGCCATTATTTACTTTCTTTTAATGTAATCTAGGCTCCAACCAAGGCCTAACTGTAAAGATTTAATATTTCCCTAATGTTTCCACTCAAAATACAAGTTACTTTACTGTGGCAGTTTGAAAACAGTTTAAAACAGTTTCTTTCGAAAGAACATTTAATTTCTAGTTAAAATGGATAGTTTTTCTTTTCCTCCTTAATTTAAATGCTAGGAATATTACCTTACAGACATGGGTATTCATACATATATATGAGTTTTTTCCCCAAAATGTATATTTAAACTTGCAAGAAAGGAAGATGCATCTTAAGCATTAATAACACTTCCCCAAAAAGTGACCTTGTTATTTTAAAAATTTCTACAGCTGAGTCAAACCTAGTATTTCTCTATTACCTTCTCCTTTCACAAATAGGATAGTTGTATCTGCACTTGGTGAAGCTTCAGGTTCACCAGATACATCTTCTTCCTCTTTATCTTCTGCCTAAGAAAAACAATATTAAAAAGGGATTACTACGGGGGAAAATACCACCATATAAAAATGACTTCACTGCCCTAACCGGTTTGGCTCAGTGGATAGAGCATCGGCCTGCGGACTCAAGGGTCCCAGGTTCGATTCTGGACAAGGTCATGTACCTTGGTTGCGGGCACATCCCCAGTGGGGAGTGTGCAGGAGGCAGCTGATCGATGTTTCTCTCTCATCGATGTTTCTAACTCTCTATCCCTCTCCCTTCCTCTCTGTAAAAAATCAATAAAATATATTTTTTTAAAAAAATGACTTCACTAAGATTTGGGACAAAATATTGCCTCTCCAAGGTTTTGTTGGGATTAGCAGTGGTATGAATTTTATTGTATCTCATCAGTCAAAATAAAAAATTCTAGACAGTGTATCTTGAACAGAAATGTGCATACCAAATCCCCTGGGATTTTGCAGATCTGATTCAGATCTCAAGTGAAGCTTAAAATTCTATTTCTAACAAGCACTCAGGAAATGCTGATATTGCTGGTACTCAAACCACACTTTGAATTGCAAGGTTCTGGAGTGTGGGCTGGTATACTTTTTCGGTAAAGGACCAGGTATCAAATTTTGGCTTTGAAAATTATAAGGTCCTTATTGCCAACTAGTCAACTCTGTGGCTGCTTTCTATGTGGCTACCCTGTAAAAGCAGACACAGACAACACACAAAAGATGGGCAAAGCTGGACCTGGGGTGCAGCCACATTTTGCTAACCCTGTTCTAGAACACCTTATTAGCCTACAAAGACTTCCATCCTGATTAACAGAACAGGACAGAAAAACTGTATCATTTACTATTTCAAGAAGATGCTGGTAAAGAAAATTTTCCTGTGAGAATTTGTCATACAACTGGAAAAAAATGATAAAAAAAGTGACCAGATCATATTTCATATTGGGGTAATGGAGATGCCCTAAAACTTGATTAAAGCTGCACAATTTGGTGCATGTATTAAAAATCATTAAATTGTATGCTTAAAACAGATGAGTATTATGATAAACAAATCATATATATATATATATATATATATATATATATATATATCTATCTATCTATCTATCTATCTCTAATATGCAGTGTCCCCTCGGGAGTTCGACCAGGAGGCCTGGAGTTTGATTGCTCGCTATGACGTGTGCCGACCACCAGGTGGCGGTGCGGAATGAAGGAAGGCCCCGGCCAGCAGCCGGAAGGCCCTGATCAGTCCTGATTGTCCGCCAGGCCTAGGGACCCTACCTGTGCACAAATTTCATGCACTGGGCCTCTAGTATCTCAATAAAGCTGTTTTAAAAATGTGAACAAAATTTAGTTTAAAACTTTAAACCTCAGTGCAGCATTTCTAGACCAAAGACAGGAAGGCAGGAACCATAAGCTGTAGTATAAAGAGGAAAGTGTAGACTTGAGAAATAGTTAAGAGAAACCATTCCTAAGATGTGATTAATGAGTTGTGCAACAAAAAAGAAAAGTAGCAAGGCACAAGCTTGAATCACTGGAGCCATTATCAAAACAAGAAATAGTTTATGAAGGTAGGATGGACAGTGTATGCTGAATTCCAGTTTGGACATACAAAATTTGAGCATCCAGATGGTGCTATACTGCAAAGCGCTGACAATACAGGTATAAAGCTCAGTAACTGTAAAGTAGATGGCTAGAAATTAGATCTGAAAGTCATCAATATAAGCTGGTGGTGGCTAAAACCATGGGTTTCATCAACATTAAGGGGGTGAGCAGAGGGAGGAGAGAGAAGGTAAGAGAGACCAAGCAGTAGCAGCTGGGCAGGGAAACTAAGAAGGTGCAATAAAAGCCAAAATGAAGGGACTCAAGAAAGGGGTAACAGGCCCTGGCAGGTTTGGCTCAGTACATAGAGCTTTGGCCTGTGGACCAAAGAGACCTGAGTTCAATTCAGTCAAGGGCAGGCTCCTGCACGGCCGGCCCTGGTCTGGGTGTGTGCAGGAGGCAACCAGTTGATGTGTTTCTCTCACATCAATACTTCTCTTTGTCTTTCCCTTGCTCTAAAAATCAATGTAAAAATATCCTCAAGGGAGGGAGGAAGGAGTAATGGGCCAATGCTAAAAATGGTTCAAACAGAAAAACAATGGCAAACAGGCCTGGAATTTGGCAATTAGGTCACTGATGACTTAGCAAGAACATTTTTAGCAGACACAGGTGACCAAACAACTTAGAGAAAAAAGTGAAATGAGCAGAAGAGAAAAACTGTACGGTTTACTGTTTCAAGAAGCATGCTGGTAAAGAAAATGTAGAAAGGATAGGTGAATAATATACTTAGAGGTAGGAAGTGGAATATTTGATAGAGTCCATACTTCATGGCCTTTACTTTCTGACACTGAAGGCAACATTGCTAGTAAGACAGAAGAGGACTAATTTTGAATTTGAAAGTGATAAATGTTTGGAATGTTAGTTGTGAAGAACTGGAAAGTAGATGGAAGTAAAGGTAAACAATTCATTTATCTTATAGCCAATTAGCTTATTATAAGATGTATATTGCTTAGTACCTGCTACCTGGTTATACTCTAGAACAGTGGTCGCCAACCGGTGGTCCACAGGGTCTGAAAGGTTGGCGACCGCTGCTCTAGAATAGTTTGGCTATTACAGACTATCTGCAGGAGAGTCAAGAAACTGATAGTACTGTGGAGATGCCCTCTGCACCTGGAGGGCAGGCATGCAAGAAACTTTTCACTACATACCTTGCACCTTTTAAGCTCTAATCCACTTGAATATAGTATCTATTTTAAATAATAATACTAATATTTTGTTAGTGTTACTACTTTAGTGCTTGTTTCAATAAATATCAAAACAAAAACTGCTATCAGTTCTCTTAAAAAAATACTTTCAAAGAATGATGACATTCTACATTGCAACCCTTGGTTTTAGAGACTAAAGGATAATCGAGGGGGGCAGAAAAACCCAAGGTGACTTTAAAAAAGAGTTTACACTGAAAAATTTTAAACCAATTACTTGTATCTAAACCGGGTGTTGGTAGTTCAAATCTTAGGGAAATCTCCTTTCTGTCCTTTGACTACAGACATAGTCCCGGTATCAAAGGATCCTCCCATATCCACCAATTCTTTGATGTCTAAGGCAGCTGTGTTTAAGTTAATAAGACACATCTTGGGTAAGAACAATAAACAGGAGAAATTCTATGGCCCTCAGTTCTGGAGGTAACTTTTGTAGCAGCTCTTGCCTTACAGGCTTATCTTTTTTATTTTTTTTTTATATATTTTATTGATTTTTTACAGAGAGGAAGGGAGAGGAATAGAGAGTTAGAAACATCAATGAGAGAGAAACATCGATTCAGCTGCCTCCTGCACACTCCCCACTGGGGATGTGCCCACAACCAAGGTACATGCCCTTGACCGGAATCTAACCTGGGACCCTTCAGTCCGCAGACCAACGCTCTATCCACTGAGCCAAACCGGTTAGGGCTAGGCCTATCTTTTTTAGCCTGCAGGGTTCGCTACAAGTCTACTACTGCTGGTACCATCTAGTCTAAAGAAAGGAAACACTTACCCAGCATTTTGCTTCAATTTGCCCTAACCACTTTCTGATTTGAGAAAAGCAACATAGAAAAAGGTACTAACACTTCTGAATTAACTGGCCAGGGTAAAGAGTAGACAATTTGAGTTATTCTCTCAATTATAATACTCAAGGCAAGGGAGATGATCAAGGGATAGAAAAGTTCTGGCTAACCTGAAACTATAACAAAGATCCAACAGTTTCCTCTGCTACTCTTTCCTCCACAATAAATACATTCCAGTGCTAGAGATCTGAAGTAATTTCAGAAAAGTGGTTATAACAATACTAGAGGCCCGATGCACGAAATTCGTGAAAGAGTAGGCCTTCCTTCCCCTGGCTGCTGGCACTGGCTTTCCTCTGGCACCCGGGACCCAGTCTTCCTTCCGGCTACCAGCAGGCGCCCAGGACCCGGGATTCCCTAGCAGCCCTGGCTTCGTCCAGAAGGTCGTCTGGTCTAATTAGCATATTACGGCATATTACGCTTCTATTATTAGAGATGATCTATCACTAAATTTCTGTGCATGCCCACATTTCAGAGCCCTAAATACCATCTCTAATCCTCATTTTCTGGATGGATTCTCTTCGGATGTTCATTCCAAGTTATCTTACCACAGCAGCACTTTTAGAAGAGTGAAGTTTTTGTTACCATCACTGATGGAGGAATGTATTTATCTAGTTAAAGTAATGCATCGAATGAACTGCGTTGAAGGTGCAGAGCTCTAATATAAACCCTTAACGTATGGATATGCATACATGTGAAAAGCTTGACACAAGGTAATCAGTAAAGGTAGTTTTCTTAAAGGAGGGGGAATTAGAAAAGCACAAAAATTAGTAGGGGTGTTCTATTCAAGTGAAACAGTATGTGCAAATGCATAGAAATGGTCATTTAAACATCAACAAAATAGCAAGCAGACTAGCTTAGTTGGAAAGCATACTCCATAAAAATGAGGACAAAAAAAGGGAGCAGTATCTATATACAAGGCCAATTATTTTGATGTTGACATAATAGAAAAATAGGGACTAGGTTTGATCTCGGAATAAAAAAAATCACAAAATCTAGAATCACAAGTTTCTAGGTTCAGGTATGGCATAATGAAGAGAAAGAAAAAAAATGTGTGGCATAGATTACAGTAGTCCAAGAGAGGAAATGAAATTAGCTAAAAGCATGCTGCAATAATCCTTACTCTAGCCCAATATTTTTACTGTCATACTATTTATACTAATAAAAGGGTAATATGCTAATTAGACTGGGAGACCTTCTGGACAAAGCCATAGTGGCAGGGCCGAGGCAGAGGTGGTTAGGGGTGATCAGGCTGGCGGGGGGAAGGGAGGGGGGGAATTGGGGGTGATCAGGCAGGCAGGCAAGCGGTTAGGAGCCAGCGGTCCTGGATTGCGAGAGGGATGTCCGACTGCCTGTGGGCCTAAACCGGCAATCGGACATCCCCTGAGGGGTTCCAGATTGGAAAGGGTGCAGGCCCGGCTGAGGGACACCTCCCCCAACCCTGTGCACGAATTTCGTGCACCAGGCCACTAGTAATGTTATAATAAAAGTGTCAGAGCTGAATGACTTCTAGAAATCTTCTCTAAGCCCTTTACTCTCACAGAACATACTGTATATACTGTTTATAGTCTGCTCCTTACCCCTGGACACTACTCCAAGAACATGAGCTACTACATGACAGCAAAGAAAACACCTGGTTTGTTCACCCAGCATCCAAAACAGTGCCTGGCACATAAATAAATATTTGCTTGTTGAAGGAAAGAAAAAGGAAACTGAGACCCAGAGAGACAAGTTACCCAAGATCAGAAAGCTAAGTAGTATGTATCCCAAATCTATCAACAAATGGTCCACTATATTGTTACTCTAACAAAGTCATGTCCATATGATCTCCCTCCCTATTCCAGAAAATACTAATGATCCATCCCCAATGACTGGCCCCTATTATCCAAACTTCAATTCACACCAACCACAGTAACAAGCCTCTAAAATCAAGAATTTTAAAGGCAAATTTATCTATAAAAAGGATACATTCTAGGTATATATATATATATATATATATATATGCATTAAATTTTATATCACATTTACCAAATCTGTTGGTTCATCTTCTTCCACTTCTGCTTCATCATCTTCATCTTCAATTATTGAATCTTCCACTGTTTCTTCATCTTCTGTAAGATCTTGAGCTGCTGCTACTGAGCCTAACAATAAAATATAAAACAAGCAGTTACCTACCCTGGAATACTAATGTTTTTTCATCTCAAGAATAGTGAACAAAAATTTCCCCTTGGAGCAGTTCAATCACACAGTATACTTGAATGATGCCAGATTACAATGCATATAAGAATATTCAGCCCTAGCTGGTTTGGCTCAGTGGACAATGCATTGGATTATAGACTGAAGGGTCCTGGGTTTGATTCCAGTCAAGGGCACATGCCAGGGTTGCGGGCTTGATCCCCAGTAGGGGGCATGCAGGAGGCAGCTGATCGATGATTCTCTCTCATCATTGATGTTTCTGGCTCTCTCCCTCTCTCTTCCTCTGTAAAATCAATTAAAAAAAAAAGAATATTCATATTTTATCTTAGTAGTTTTAACAACTGCATGTTAATTTTAATGGGAAATGCTGCTTAATTTTAAAAAGCACCTAACAGTTGAAAAAATGAACTCCTGAAATTAAAGATGCCTTAAAGTTCAAATAAAGGACTTCAAGCAATTTTGTCAAGCAAATGAAGGAAATTAAGTGTTTCAAAAGAAATCCCAAAATTTAATCTGTCATTATCCATACAAAATAAAACAAAAATACTCACGGCTAGAGAAAAACAGCAATCTAAATATCTAAAGCAAGAAACTTTGTTAATAGAGTTGACTAAAACTCAAACTCTTAGAATTTGATAACATGTAATTCCAAGGAACAAAGATCTACATGGCGCTCATGTGAAAACTAGCTGACATAAAACACACTATTTAGTTAAAAAACCTATATTGTTAACTTCAGGGTTGAGAGCAGAGAAAGCATGCACTTATTTTTGCGGGTGGCTTCAAACATGTTTTAATATACTTTATTTCCCCTACACTTAATATGAAAATAAAAGTTAGGCATAACTATAATGCCAGGAAAGTATAAATCACAGTTTTATATGCAAAAGTATTCTAAATAAGTCACATTAAATCTATTTCAGGCTAGACCCTCAAAAGAAATTTCAAAGTTCTAGCGACTCTCCCAACATTTCTCAGAAAGAATGATGATGTGGCAGTTCAGGACAGGGAAAAAAATGTGGGAAAGGAAGCATGTGCATATGCTGCAACGCCCAGGAGAAACAGCACACATTAAGGGGCATGTATTTTAAGTCTTTTCAGTTCTTCTTCCTAAACAAGTCATTTAAAAAAAACTAGTTAAAAGACACACACACGCACACCACCACCCCAAAAATAAAGAAAAAATCCTAAAGAAATGAAAAGCTAGTAAGAAAAATATCTAGGTCTGACATAATAATTTAAAGTTGTCCTTAAACTCAGGATTGAGACATAACAGCTTTTCACCCTACATTTCAGTGGATACTAAAGTATTTTAATGTTACCAGTAACATTTCTATGCCTATAAAATCCAACAATTTTCAGTTTGAAAAATTTTAAAGGAAACATCTTTTGAAAGAAAGAACATTATTCACAAAAAGTGTTTAAAGATACCCCGTTCAGTTTAGATACTGATGTTTCCTTAAAAAAAAAAAAAAGTTTTAAACCTGAAAAAATATAGTAAGTAGAATTGGCAATTTTTGTTGAGAGAGAGAGAGAGAGAGAGAGAGAGAGGAAATCAGCAAGCAAATGGTAAGGGAAAAGAATCCCTCAACCTGCAAATGAATCTCTTAACAGTTCTGGTTACTTTTCATACTTGGCTTTCCATCCACTGAACAGGAACCAGTCACTTCACTTTTTTTCACTTGGAAAGCAGCCTGTGGGCACCTGTCACTATCACGCACTCTTGCCTCTCAGCTCGCTTCAGCTGATGGGAGCAGAATCCCCAGGGCTCATCCAGTCAGACTACACTTGACAGAGTACAGAAATCGAAGTTCATGAGAGAATCAGGGCAAGAAGCCAAGTCTACACATTTTTAATGTCTGCCGTGTAGGTTATTTTCCACCACCAGCTTAACCGTGGGGAGGAATAAACAAACTGAATAAAACATGTAAAACTCGATGAGACT
>NW_005871698.1:321444-324997 GCF_000147115.1 Myotis lucifugus | reverse complement strand
TATTTTTACTAGAGGCCTGGTGCACAAAAATTTGTGCACTCGGGGTGGGGGGAGGGATCCCTCAGCCCGGCCTGTGCCCTCTTGCAGTCTGGGACCCCTGGGAGGATGTCCACCTGCTGGCTTAGGCCCGCTCCTTGGGGGATTGGGCCTAAGCTGGCAGTCAGACATCCCTCTGGCAGCCCGGCAGCCCTCGGGGAATGTCCACTTACCAGCAGGGAGCAGGCCTAAGCTGCAGTTGGACATCCTTATAGTGCAGCTGAGGAGGCGGGAGAGGCTCCCATCAGCCTGGCTTGTGGCTGAGCAGAGCTCCCCCTGTGGAAGCGCACTGACCACCAGGGGTCAGTTCCTGCATTGAGCATCTGCCCCCTGGTGGTCAGTGTGTGTCATAGTAACCAGTCTTTCCCAGTCGTTCTGCTGTTAGGGTCAATTTGCATATTACCATTTTATTATATAGGATAGAGGCCTGGTGCATGGGTGGGGGCCGGCTGGTTTTCCCTGAAGGGTGTCCCAGATCAGAGTGGGGTCCCCACTGGGGTGCCTGGCCAGCCTGGGTGAGGGGCTGATGTCTGTTTGCAGGCTTGTCAAGCCGCCTCCAGTGGGGACCCTCACCCCATGGAGGTTTGGCCAGCCTGGGTGAGGGACTGATGGCTGTTTTCAGGCTGGCTACACCCCCTTTAGGGTGGGGGGTCCCCACTGGGGTGCCTGGCCAGTCTGGGTGAGGGGTTGAGGGCCGTTTTCAGGCTGGCCAAGCCCCCTGGCGACAGAAGCTCCCAGCTTCTCCTTTATTTCTTTTTTTTAATTATTATTCTGGGATTTATTTACCTTCTATAATTGAAACTTTGTAGTCTTGAGTGGAGCTCAGAGCCGGCCAGAGCGGGCGAGAAGCTTGGCTTCCTCCATCACCAGGGGCAACCCAAGCCTCCTGCTCGCTCCAGCTCCGTGGCCACGGCCAGCTGAAAGCAGGTATCTGGGGTTTATTTATCTTCTATAATTGAAACTTTGTTGCCTTGAGTGGAGCTCAGAGTTGGCCGCGACAGGCGGGAAGCTTGGCTTCCTCCATCACTGGGGCAACCAAGCCTCCTGCTTGCTCCAGCTCTGTGGCTGCCGTCCGCCATCTTGGTAGGGTTAATTTGCATATAGTCGCTATGATTGGCTGGTGGGCGTGGCTCAAGGTATAGCGAAGGTATGGTCAATTTGCATCTTTGTCTTTTATTAGTGTAGATTGATTTCAAAGAGAAAGGAAGAGGAAGAGAGAGAAACATCAATAATGAGAGAGAGTCATCGATCAGTTGCCTCCTGCATACCCCCTACTGGTGTCAAGCCCACAACCCGGGCCTGTGCCTTTGAAGGGAATCAACCTAGGACCCTTCAGTCCACAGGCCCCCCGCTCTACCTATTGAGCAAACCGGCTAGGGCGCCATAGATCTTTACACTGTAAACCAGTGGTTCTCAACCTTCCTAATGCCGTGACCCTTTAATACAGTTCCTCATGTTGTGGTGACCCCCAACCATAAAATTATTTTTTTGCTACTTCATAACTGTAATTTTGCTACTGTTATGAATCGTAATGTAAATATCTGATATGCAGGATGTATTTTCATTCTTACAAATTGAACATAATTAAAGCATAGTGATTAATCACAAAAACAATATGTAATTATATATGTGTTTTCTGATGGTCTTAGGCTATCCCTGTGAAAGGGTCGTTCGACCCCCAAAAGGGTCGCGACCCACAGGTTGAGAACCACTGCTGTATATGATCTACTTATATAAAAACCATGGGTGGTGTTCATCACGACCAGAACCGTGACCAAGCGGAAGGAAGTCAGTCCTGCAGGGGTTGTCTTGGCAACGGCTTCGCCCTCCCCCAAGCTGTTTCCTGTAAGGGCGGTGTTTGAGGCAGGAACCAGCCCTGGGAGCGTGGAGGCATATCTTTATAAAGTCTACAGCGCCAGCATGGCCAAGGGTGAACCTGAGTGGGGGCGGCTGAAAGGCTTAGAAAAGACGGACAAGAGAATGAAAGCAGGGTCTCGGTGGGACTCTGCTTCTCTGAGAGACAGTGACCACGCCCACAGCCTTGCCTTTATTTTATAGCAGATGCTACAAGGCAAAGTAAGGGCATGACCAAGATGTTTACAACATTTTCCTGGGTTTCAGTCCTACTCAACTACATGCACCTGAACTCTATCAAGCCTACATCACTCAGGCACGTGGGGCCACAAGTTTGGACCATAGGTTCAAGCTTACAACTACAGCTGTTGGCTATAATTGTGCTGGGAGGGCCCTGCCCTCCAAGCTGGGACTTGCATGTGGCAATGAGAGGACTGTGCCCTCTCATCAGTCCAAGGCTTGGACCTGTCCAAAACACTGTAGTGGCTCCCCACAATAAAGTTTTAATTCTGTTTCTTTGTTACTAATGTTGTGGCCCCACCCCATAACAAAGAAACAGTTTCCAGAGGATGGGGCCCAGGAATCAGGATTTTAAAAAGATTCCCAGATAATTCTAATGTGCAGCCAAGGTTGAGAACCACTGCTATAGATAATATTAAAAATATATCTAAATGTGCAATTCTTTGTCCAAAAAATGAGCATGTTCAAAAATTAAGTGAAGAAAATTTGGATATACTCGATGGAGATTTTCACGCATATTTGAGTGATGATTCCATTGATTCCACAGATGATGCTGAAAAGGAAAATTTTCCCATTGAATTTCTTAATAGTATTACTCCTTTGGGAATGCCATGTCATAAATTAAAATTGAAAGTGGGTGCAATCATCATGCTATTGAGAAATCTCAATAGTAAATGGGGTCTTTGTAATGGTACCAGATTTATTATCAAAAGATTACCACCTAACATTATCAAAGCTGAAGTATTAACAGGATCTGCAGAGGGAGAGGCTGTTCTGATTCCAAGAATTAATTTGTCCCCATCTGACACTGGCCTCCCATTTAAATTGATATGACGACAGTTTCCCGTGATGCCAGCAATCACGGAATAGTGATGACTATTGATAAATTACAAGGACAAACTCTAAACAAAGTAGGCATATTCCTACCTGAACCCATTTTTGCACATGGCCAGTTATATGTTGCTTTCTCTCGAGTTTGAAGAGCATGTGATGTTACAGTTAAAGTTCTAAGTACTTCATCACAAGGGAAATTAGTCAAGCACTCTGAAAGTGTTTTCACTCTTAATGTGATGTACAGGGAGATATTAGAATAAGTTTAATCACTTTATCAGTCATTGTTTGCATCACTGTTGTTTTTATATCATGTTTTTGTTGTTTTCATATCATGTTTTTGTCATTTTTATATCATGCCTCTGTTGTTATATCCTTTTGTTACTGTTTACTTATTAACAAATTTATATATGATTTTCATATACATTTTACTAATTTCCTTTCATCTCTCACACTTCTATTATAGAGAAGGGCAAATAGCGATATTAAAATATCTCTGCTAATTAATTCCCTTTTAAAAAATATATTTTATTGATTTTTTACAGAGAGGGAGGGAGAGGGAAAGGAGAGTTAGAAACCATCGATTGAGAGA
>NW_005871698.1:318355-320328 GCF_000147115.1 Myotis lucifugus | reverse complement strand
AGCAATGCTGCACACTACCCTTCCGTTTCCTTCTCATCTGGTTTGGACTTTGGGTTGCTGCCAATGAGTTGGTATTTCATGCAATTAAACAATCTGAATACCAGGTACTGTTGGACTAGACCAGTGTGACATGTTATATAGATGATGAAACAAATTACCTAACCCTTATTGTGTGCTTGCTATTGACAATTACTGCCCCTTAGAACTGTGCTTTCATGTATCATCTAATTTAATCTCTAAAATCCCTGTGAGGAGATACTGTTTACTGAGCTGAGCAGAAAAACCAAGACACAGAAGATTAGTAACTTAACCAAGGCTTAAAGGCTAGTCCATGGCAGACAGCATGTCTGATTCCCGCCTCCACGCATGCCCCACTGGCCTGGAACATCTTCTCTTCTACTCCTGCATTGGCTGTGCTCAAGGGTCAAGGCCTATGTTTGTCCGTTAACATCACAATCTGACAGGTCTGGGCTAAGCCAGCTCTGCGCCACTCCCCTCTGCCAGGCCACCACCGATGCTGCTGCCACCCAGGCACCCAGCAGAAGTGGAGGAACTTGCTAAGGAGGCACCCTCCCACCTTGCTGCTGCCTTCGCTACTGTGCACAGCTACCAAAACTGTCACTCTGTGCCAACGCCCCAGGACTGCTGGCCCCACTCCAATGTGGCTGACCCTTGCTGAGTGTACTCTACTGGTACAGGAAGAATCTTTCTCAACTTTGAGGCACTTTCTGTTTCAGACCTGTTCTGCGTTCCCGAGTCTGACAGGTTTTTTGACAAACACATCCTTCTGTTTAACCTGCTGCTCTTTCCCAGCACCAGAAAGAAACCAGTGTGGACTTAAAAAGAAAAAAAAAAAGATGCAGATATTCTTAAGTCACTTCTCTCTGTCACTGGACCAAGCGTCTCTCACAGACTTTTTTCCTCCGAGGACTGATTTCCAGTGAAGATTCTCATTCTTCATGTTAGAGAGACTCCTAGCAGTTCTGTCCCTACAGTTCTTATGACATGCTCGGATATAAAACCTGAGGATAATCCATTTAAGGCTTACACTGGGACTTTCATTCCAATTATGTTATGAGATTGCCACTAATGGATTTTATTGGGGACTTGAATTTTACACAACCAGCTACTAAAGGTACAGCAGGGACAAATAAAAGTGTTCCGACTCTGGCTGTGACTGATGTGATGAGTCTAGGGAAAATAAAAACATACAAGCAGAAAACAGAGACCTGTGTAATTGTCCAATTGGCATAAAAAGTAGTAGTCTACGGATCAGGGAAATAAAATCCTCACCCCGATCTTAGTGCTCACGAAGTCTGTATATTTGTGATCTACGTTCCCGCTGCAATCATCAGCTTTCCTGTGGTGCCCACCCAAGAGCTCTCTCTCCTTCAATTGGTTCAAGTCTTTAATTTATGGACTTAAGAATTCCATCTACCGCCCTGGCCAGTGTGGCTCAGTTGGTTGGGCACCGTCCTGTGCACCAAAAGGTTGCTGGTTTGATTCCCTGTCAGGGCACAAGCCCCAGCCATGGGCTTGATCCACAGTAGGGGGCATGAAGGAGGCAGCTGATTGATGTCTCGCTCTCGCATCGATGTTTCTCTCTCCCTTTCCCTTCCTCTCTCTAAAAATGAATACAAATGTTTTTTTTTTAAAAAAGAATTCCATCTACTAATTTATTTAGGTCCTCCCAAATATCCCCCTATGTTCTCTCTCTTTGTCACCTCTGCACCTATCATCTTGAAGTTAATTGTTTTCCAGGAATACACCACATTTGGGGTCATTCTCATGCATACAGCTCAGGCAAATCTGCAGTTGATTCTCCACTTTTGTTACTTAGAATTTGTAAAAGCAGAACCTTCTTTTCCTTTGATTACTTAAGATTTTCCTCATCATAATTATTAAATGTGCTTAATAGCACTGGTTTTTGTTCTGTTTTATCCCTCAGATAACGGTGTAGCTAAAGAACTCCT
>NW_005871698.1:316122-317938 GCF_000147115.1 Myotis lucifugus | reverse complement strand
TATTTATTTAATTTGTTGTGTTGTAACAAGTGACATTTTTCCTCCACAGATTTGCAACCTAATTTCAATTGTGGACCAGATAAGAAAGGGAAATTGTCAAGTAAAAAAGTTGCACTTATTATATGAAAGCAAAGATTTATATGTTCTTTCACCTAGCAAGGGCTTAAAAAAAAAAAAAAAAAAGAACTAGGTTTGGCGTACTATACTATACCCCTGACAGAAAAATTTCTTTTGTGATCCTTATGAAAAGGGGGCAGGATGGGAAAAAGAAACAAAAAATAAGGAAGGCTTTCAAAGGAATTCTGGCTTTTCAACCCAACTATTCCCATCTGATCCTCTTTCTTCATAATTCATAGACCTCCCTCCAATTCTCCCCAATGCATCTTTCATTGAAAAGAACAGACAAAATTACAAGCACCTGATCACTCCCCATAAACTCTACCAGTTACCTCCATCTGTGGCCTGTCTTCCTTGCTGTTATAATAAAAAATGTTTATAGGCCTATCAAAGGCCATCTATCATTTGTGGTTTGAATCCCATTTCCTGCTCAAAACATGTGATTTGGAAAGTAGTCCTCTATTCTCTACCTCTTAATAAATTTCTACTTCTCCAATTCACTGCTCCCATCAACATACAAATAAACTATAATATTGTCCATCTTAAAAAGCGAAATTCTCCTGTGGCCTCTGTTCCCGTTCAGCAACAGCCTCATTTCTCTGCTCTAGGACACAGTGCAGCTTCACTTCTCTGCCTATTCCAATTGGGCTTTTATTTTCACCCCTGAACTAAAACATCCCCATCTTGCTAACTCCAAAAGTCATCATCTGAGCCTTCCCTCTCCAACCCTTCCCTTAACACTTGTTTCTCTAGGCTCAATGACAGCCATACCTTCCTAGTTTCCTTTCACCCCCCTGGCCCCTCCTTGTCTCTTCCTGGCCCCGAAATGTGGGCCTATTATAATACATATAGTAGTAAGGCTGGAAACTAACTAGTGTACCTCTATGAGAGGGCCTGGAGGTCACTCTGTTACCAAAGCGATAAGGAATGCACCCATGAGGGGGATTCCAGGCTCGCTGAGACCAGTGGTCAGCTATCCTCCATAGACTAGGGCCGAGGGTAAGAAATGCTGTTATGGAACAGGCTGAGAGCAATGGGGATGAGAGAAGGCCAGTGGTGCAACTTAACCATCAGAGACAAGGTGGGCACAATTGTCACCATGAGCTGCAAAGTCAGAATAGGGAAGAAGTGATGGGGATGGGCAGAAGGACTAACCTGTAGAAAGCTATGGGTGACGGGCTCTCAACTTATTGCTTATTTATATAACTAAGTAAATCAAGAAAGATCAAGAGGCTGAGGGCAGTCACTCCAATAAAAAGTCATGATCTGTTTCTCAGCTGGGCCTGAACCAGTTCTTGATCCAAGAACCCAGTAACTGAAGAGAAGCCAGCCTCTGTGATAAGGTGCCCTGGAACACCACAGCAGATCTCATTCAGTAAACACCCCAGGAGCCATTGGACACTGACTCACAGTGATCATGCATTGAGGAAGGGAACACACAGACTTTTAGAAGATTGTTGGACAGAAGGTCTGAACTGACATTATATCCATGACCCCACGTACCAACATGGCCCCTTCTAGAGTAGAGCATGTGGGGAGCCAGGTCCATTAGCCAGGTCCTGAAGGGTGGGCCCTTCAGGTTCTCAGAGCTATCCACATCTGGTCCCTGAAGTACGGATGGAATGCTGTTTGAAAGGACCCTCACACTCGTTCCTAGGAAGAGCTATTAAGAGTATGAATGGCAAGTAAAAGCTTCTGA
>NW_005871698.1:278610-314515 GCF_000147115.1 Myotis lucifugus | reverse complement strand
AGGAAAAAATGAAAGCTCCGCTGCTGGAGGGGCTAAGAAATGTCATATCCTGCCCTAGCTGGTTGGCTCAGTGGATAGAGCCTCAGCCTGCCGACCACAGGGTCTGGGTTCAATTCTGGTCAAGGGCATGTACCTAGGTTGCAGGCTCCTCCCTGGCCGGGGCCCAGGTCAGGGCTTATGCAGGAGACAACCAATCGAAATGTCCCTCTCACATTGATGTTTCTCTCTGTCTTTCCCTCTCTATTCCACACTCTCTAAAAATCAATGGAAAAATATCCTCAGGTGAGGATAAAAAAGAAAGAAAGAAAGAAATGTCATATCTTATGAAAGGGACATCTTGAAATGCCTAAAGAAAGTTGTCATTTTTTCGTAGTGAACAGACTGGAGTCCATGTTAATGAAAACACCTTGGCAGCTGCAGTGGCCAGCAGTGGCAGCAGCAGGGGAGTGATGGGGGCGGCGCCTTCCCCGATCAGCCAGGTTGCCTCCTGCAAAGGGAGGCCTACTGATGGCTTAGGCCCGTGTGGACTGCGCCTAAGCCATCAGTAGGACATCCCCTGAGGGCTCCCAGACTGTGAGGGGGGGCAGGGGGGGCTGAGGGACACCCCCCCAGGGCATGAATTTCGTGCACTGGGCCTCTAGTATGACTATAAATTTGCTGAAATCATTGACTTGTACACTTATAATAGGTGAATTTTATGGTATATAAATCATCCTTTGATAAAGGGATGAGTATATAAAAAGATCTATCAATTATAGTAATTCCTCATGTGTTTATGTACTGTAGTTTTTAAACCTATTTGTATGAGAATAGAAAATATACATATTGGTCTCTGCCCCAGTTCCTGGCGCAGAGCTCCTGAAATCCTTGGAAATTGCTAAGTGGTGAGAGCACTAGGAGCAATGCTTGTTCTACTGAGGTGACTCTGGGTGGGCTCCTGGATGGGGACAGCTCATCAGAAAGATCGAACCATGATTAGAAACTCGGACTTTTCAGCCCCACACTCCATTCTCCAGAAAGGGGAGAGGAACTGGAAATGGAGTTAATAATCAACCAGGCCTACGTGATAAAGCCTCCATAAAACCTCAATGGTATGGGATCCGGAGAGCTGCTTGATTGATAAACACATCCAAGTACTGGGATGGTGCTGCACCCCAACACCATGGGGACAGAAGCTCCTGTGCCCAGGATCCTCCCAGACCTCACCCTGTGTATCTCCTCATTTGGTTGCTCCTCTGTTTTCTTTACTAAACTGGTGAACATAAGTGTTTCCCTGAGTTCTGGGAACCACTGTAGCAAAATGATCAAACCTGAAGAGGGGGTTGTTGGGAACCTCTGATTTATAGTCCATCAGTCAGAAGCACAGTGACAGCCTAGGCTTGGGATTGGTGCTTGAAGTGTGGCGAGGACAGTCTTGTGGCACTGAGCTTGATCTGTGGGATCTGACACTCCTTCGGGTTGATAGTGTTAGAAGTCAGTTACATTGTAGGACAGCCAGCTGATGTGACAGAATTGCTTGGTGGGGGAAGACACCCCCCACCCCCGCAATGAAAGTGATGTCAAGTGTTGTGAACATGGTAAGAGAGTGACAGTGAAGGAGAAACCGCAGGGAAAGAAGTGAGTTTTGCCTAAACACCATTCTTCTAGCACCAAAGCTCTCTGATTAGGGATGTTCAAATTCTCTAGTCCAAACTGAAGCACAGGAAAGCATCAGTGGAGTAATTTCACCATTTCAATGATGAGATCTTGAAGATTCTCTTTTCGGAACATCTTTTGACCTTGGCCTCGTTTACTATAAGAATCCTCAACTGTATTTTCAGCATGTCATGCTAAAGTAAAAAAAAAAAAAATGTTTTTCATGCAAGCTTGGCCTTGCTAAATACAGGAAGATCTTCATCCAGTTTCACAACTTACCCCTGAAAGAGATACAATCATGAATTCATATTAACGCCCAGAGTCCTTTGTATATTTCAGACTGGATCTGCTAGATTTGACTATATATGCCACTGACTCACACTGAGTTGTGTCTTTATAGGCAAATGTTATAATCTATTAAAGAGAGACATAAAAATATTGACATTGACAGTAACACAGTCCTATAATTGCTCTTAAAATAGTATTTCTATGAACTCAGCTAGTATGAAGGAGCCAGGCCTTGAACTTAAATCTCATGATGCCATGTTGAGTGCTATTTGCTGTAATATACTATCTCCCAAGTGCTATACTTTAGGGAAGAGTGTGCTAAGTACCATTAGAAAGTCAGAGATATAATAGAGGAGATAGGTGTTACTTTCAGATAAAAATGAAGATGACATTTAAATTAGGCCTTGAAGGATACAAATGTTTTAAACTGAGGAACTGGTGGTGGAACTGGAGAAGGGGGGAAGTTTAGTTAAGTTAGGACAGAGAAGGGCATGCTCAGAAAAGGAAACAGTATGGGCCAAGGCATACAAGTAGCCTGGGGCCAGAGCATGTATGGCAGGACTACAAAGTGAGAACTTGAAACCCTATCCATAAAATATAATTAATATAATATGTATTCTGTGAACTGTTATACAGCTTTTAAAACGAGAGTGGCCTATTGAGACTGCCACTGTGAAACATGTTTATCAGAAATGCTGTGAGTTGAGCTAGCCACTTGATGAAGATAATATGTGAAAGTGCTTTGTAAACTGAAAAGAGCAATCTTTCAGAAGGTATAATGGGGAGTGAAGAGAGAGGACCCATAACAGCTTTAGAGGAGAAGAGGGTTCAGTAAGAATTTAGGCTGGGTAAGAATTCAGTAAAGAGTCATAAACTGAAGGTGTAAGAGAGTAAAAATTATTGATGGACCAGGTCCTCCAGAATATGCTTTGGGTCAGAATTGAGGGAACAAGGGATGAAAGGGAAGGAAAGAAAGTGAATAAAAATACAGAACTTGAGAGGTGGGGAGGACATTGTAACTCCTTGTAGTATCCTGTGGAGAAAACCAAAGCTTTGCTCTGTGAAGGCAGAAGTTGAGGCTACTTCAAACCTTTGCCTCTCCCCTCAAGCCTCCTACAGCCAGAAGAGAGTGAGCTCCCTCCACTTACATCCCAGCTCCCAGCTGCCCAACGTTCCTGTCCTGATCTTTCTTCAGCCTCAGGGGAAGATGTGTCCCCGCTCCTATGCTGAGCCTAGTCCCTCTTTCCTCCTCTGAGAACTTGATTCATCAATTTTGCCTAATTTCTCCTTTATCTTCAGTCCCTTCCCAGACCATTGGATCCTTCTCAACATGTGTTTAAGTACTTATGAAATATCTCCCCAACGTTTCACAGCAGCCTTACATGCCACCTACCTTTCTTTGTAGCATATCTTCCTCTGTCCCTCTTGTATTCTCTCCTTCAGTTAAGATGCCCACCACCCAGCTAGAACCCTGCTAGGCTTCCCAGACTCCTCTCTCTCCACTCCCAGAGCTAACCAATTCCCAAATCATTTTCATTTTACCTTTGAAATCACTTTGCATCCATACCTTTCTCATTATTTCCACTGACACTATTTTAGCTCCTGGACTCAGTTTTTCTTGCCTGGAGCACTACAGCAGCATCTTAACTGGTACTTCTGATTCTAGCATCACCCACCATCAACCTACCCTTCATATCATTATTAGGGTGATCTTTCAAAAATGTATGTCTGATCATATCACTCCTGTGCTTAAAATCCTTCAGAGAAAAAGAAGAAAAAAATAAATAAGTAAAAATAAAAATAAAAAAAATAAAATAAAATCCTTCAGAGCTTCTCATAATGATGAAGTTGAAATTTCTTAGTATGTATATAACATGATCATCTTATCTCCTGTCCTAGGAAGAACATGGGTGTTAGATAGTACTTGTGGTCCAGGGATTATAACAGGGTGTCTCAGGCCTCTGTGCTCTGAGTGTGCTCTTGCTTTCCTCTTCTATCTAAGGAATATCCAGGCAGCTATACTGATCTGGCTCAGGTGACACTCTTTCTGTAAAATCTTCCCTGAGGTTTTCTCACACAGTCCAGGGCCATTTCATCTATCCTTTTAGAGCACCTGCGGCGGTTACACCAACACCATTCTAGAACAGAGTTGATTTATCTATCTTTCCCGACAGATTATGTAGTCCTTGGTGATCTTTGCTTGATTTTTCTTTGTACCCTTGGCATCTAACACAGAGGCTGTCACATAGTTTATTGACAGTTACTAAATGTTTACTGAATTTGACTGCATCCTTGAACCATGCACCAAAGGAGGCACATTCATGTTGAGACAACCTGTAGGTAAAAGATCATAAATGTGTAATAGACACATGGCAAATGTAGTACTTAGGCACACAGTCCTGTATGTAGATAACCTGTGTTAATCTTTTCATTCCAACTGCTTCATCACATTGGTGTGCAGGTTCCAGGTGCTGCATTAGCCATCTTTATCTTTTTTTTAAAAGAAATTACACAGTTTTATAATTTTCTCCATTGCTACTTCATTTACTAAAAATAATTTCACAATACAGTAAACCCTCGATTTAACAGACTTTGGGTTTAACAGACAAAATTTCCACATGTCATATATGAAAATTAATACCCTATTAATCTGAAAATGTTTTTAACCAAGATTTTCTTATAGTTAAATTAACAGGTGTTTTTTGGTTATTAATTCACTGTTATTTTTAACAAATTTTAGTGAATAGGCTGTATGTTGGGGAAAAAACACTAGTAATTTTGCCAACATAAATACATATATATCTACAACTATAGTCTACATATTTAAATCCAAGAGACACCACTCTGTAAACAATGTTCGGTGAATGACTAGCACGTGATCACACCGCATTGTGCAGGGTTATTGGTTCTGTTGTCCCGTGGCTTGGTGGCTCAACCTTCTGCAGCAGTTTTAATGTATACAGGCCAGTGTTCCCTCTGCACTAAGCCACGCCCCAGCCATGTGCATTTGTTTACTCGCGGTGACTGGTGAATGCATTTACTAGATCTATTCAGTATAAATTTAAAATCACAGTAATACATGTAGAAAACTTTTCTGTGAAATTAAACTTTTCATACATACTTAATTTTAATTACACAAACGTGCCTACTTAAGTAAAAACAGGTACACTAATTAATTTGTCAATTTTTTAACATACACATTTGGAAAACCTACTTTATTATATAACGAACTTTAACGGACACCCTCTCACCCAAATTAGTCCATTATATCAAGGTTTTACTGTACAACTCTTTCAGGCAGCTTCTCTGTTGTTTTCTTTGGTTTCTACTTCTTTTTTTTTTTAAAATATATTTTATTCATTTTTTACAGAGAGGAAGGGAAAGAGATAGAGAGTTAGAAACATCGATCAGCTGCCTCCTGCACATCTCCTACTGGGGATGTGCCTGCAACCCAGGTACATGCCCTTGACCGGAATCGAACCTGGGACCTTTCAGTCCGCAGCCCGACGCTCTATCCACTGAGCCAAACCGGTTTCGGCCTGGTTTCTACTTCTTTAGGCAACAATGTCTTCATCTTTAATAACAAACCTTCCCTTGTCAAAGTAGGAAGGAAAACTCGTACCACAAAAGGGTCCCAGATTCAGCAGTCTGTGCCTACAAACTTCATTGATAACAGCTTGCAGATTGGCAGCTGCCTGGTCACTTGACATATCTAGTGTTGCTACTTTGGTCTCCAGAAAGTTCTCCCTTTCTTCAATCTACCTTAATTTCATGTCCAGTTTTAAATAGCATCCTGGGGGATGTCACATCCAATGGAATTCCAAGTAAGTTTTGGAAATCTTTTTTCAGTTTCTTCTTTAATGGATTAAGCTTGGGCATTATTTCTGGAACAGCTACATAAAGTCTGATTGAATTTCATCATCCAAAATCTTCTGAATCAGATTAGTTCCTCCTGCAAATGCAGCTTCATTTTCCCCCTGCTATTTTATTTTTATTTTATTTTATTTTTTTCAGGTGATCATCATAGTTGGGTTCCTCAGCCAGGTTCTGTCGCCAGGTTCTCCAGGTTCTCTTGCCAGGTTTGGTCGCCATGTTCTCTCGCTAGGTTCTCCAGCCAGGTTCTCCAGGTTCTCCAGCCAGGTTCGGTCGCCAGGTTTTGTCTAGGTTCTCCAGCCAAGTTCTGTCCAGGATCTGCAGCCAGGTTCTGTCCAGGATCTTTTGCCATGTTCTCTCTCTAGGTTCTGTCTCTAGGTTCTGTCCCCCCTGCTATTTTAATCTCTGATGCATTCCCTGTAAATACAGTAACTTTACTGGCTCTCCAGCCGCCGCCGCCGCCAGCCGCCCCTGCCCTTGCCTCCAGTGCACATTAAAGAGCCAACACCATGACTGACTCCAGGTACTTCACAACCAATAAAAAAGGAGAAATCTTTGAATTAAAGGCTGAACTCAACAATGAAAAGAAAGAAAAGCGGAAGGAGGCTGTGAAGAAAGTGATTGCTGCTATGACTGTGGGGAAGGATGTCAGCTCTCTCTTTCCAGATGTAGTGAACTGTATGCAGACTGACAACCTGGAACTAAAGAAGCTGGTGTATCTCTACTTGATGAACTATGCCAAGAGTCAGCCAGACATGGCCATTATGGCTGTCAACAGCTTTGTGAAGGACTGTGAAGATCCCAATCCTCTGATTTGGGCCTTGGCAGTTAGAACCATGGGATGCATCCGAGTGGACAAGATCGCATAATATCTCTGTGAGCCCCTCCGAAAGTGCTTGAAGGATGAAGATCCCTATGTTCGGAAAACAGCAGCAGTCTGTGTGGCAAAACTCCATGATATCAATGCCCAAATGGTGGAAGATCAGGGATTTCTGGATTCTCTGTGGGATCTCATAGCAGATTCAAATCCAATGGTGGTGGCTAATGCTGTAGCAGCATTATCTGAAATCAGTGAATCTCACCCAAACAGCAACTTACTCGATCTGAACCCACAGAACATTAATAAGCTGCTGACAGCCCTGAATGAGTGTACTGAATGGGGCCAGATTTTCATCCTGGACTGCCTGTCCAATTACAACCCTAAAGATGACCGGGAGGCTCAGAGCATCTGTGAGCGGGTAACTCCCCGGCTATCTCATGCCAACTCAGCAGTGGTGCTTTCAGCAGTAAAAGTCCTAATGAAATTTCCAGAGTTGTTACCGAAGGACTCTGACTACTATAATATGCTGCTGAAGAAGTTGGCCCCTCCACTTGTCACTTTGCTGTCTGGGGAGCCAGAGGTGCAGTATGTCGCCCTGAGGAACATCAACCTAATTGTTCAAAAAAGGCCTGAAATCTTAAAGCAGGAAATCAAAGTCTCCTTTGTGAAGTATAATGATCCCATATATGTTAAACTAGAGAAGCTGGTCATCATGATTCGTTTGGCATCTCAAGCCAATATTGCTCAGGTTCTGGCAGAGCTGAAGAAATATGCCACGGAGGTGGATGCTGACTTTGTTTGCAAAGCTGTGCGGGCCATTGGACGGTGTGCCATCAAGGTGGAGCAATCTGCAGAACGTTGTGTGAGCACATTGCTTGATCTCATCCAAACCAAAGTAAATTATGTGGTCCAAGAGGCGAGAGTTGTCATCAGGGACATCTTCCGCAAGTATCCCAACAAGTATGAAAGCATCATTGCCACTCTGTGTGAGAACTTACACTCGCTGGATGAGCCAGATGTGTGAGCAGCTATGATTTGGATTGTGGGCGAATATGCTGAACGAATTGACAATGCAGATGAATTACTAGAGAGCTTCCTGGAGGGTTTTCATGATGAGAGCACCCAGGTGCAGCTCACTCTGCTTACTGCCATAGTGAAGCTGTTTCTCAAGAAACCATCAGAAACACAGGAGCTGGTACAGCAGGTCTTGAGTTTGGCAATACAGGATTCTGATAATCCTGACCTTTGAGATAGGGGCTATATTTATTGGCAGCTTCTCTCAACCGACCCTGTCACAGCCAAAGAAGTAGTCTTGTCTGAGAAGCCACTGATCTCTGAGGAGACAGATCTTATTGAGCCAACTCTGCTGGATGAGCTAATCTGCCACATTGGTTCTTTGGCCTCTGTGTACCACAAGCCTCCCAATGCCTTTTGTGGAAGGAAGTCACGGAATCCATCGCAAACACTTGCCAATACATCATGGGAGCACTGATGCAGGTGACAGCCCTGTTGGCACCGCCACTGCCACCAACCTGGAACAGACTCATGTTATTCCCTCTCAAGGTGACCTTCTAGGGGACCTTTTAAACCTTGATCTCGGTCCACCAGTCAATGTGCCACAGGTATCCTCCATGCAGATGGGAGCAGTGGATCTCTTGGGAGGAGGACTAGATAGTCTGGTGGGACAATCCTTCATTCCATCATCAGTGCCTGCAACCTTTGCTCCTTCACCTACTCTTGCTGTGGTCAGCAGTTGTCTGAATGATCTATTTGAACTCTCTATGGGGATAGGCATGGCACATGGTGGATATGTGGCTCCTAAGGCTGTCTGGCTGCCTGCAGTAAAGGCCAAAGGCTTGGAGATTTCTGAAACATTTACTCATTGTCAGGGGCACATCTATATGGAAATGAACTTCACCAACAAAGCTCTGCAGCATATGACAGACTTTGCAATCTAGTTTAACAAGAATAGCTTTGGCGTCATCCCCAGCACTCCTCTGGCCATCCATATACCACAGATGCCAAATCAGAGCATTGATGTCTCCCTGCCTCTCAACACCTTGGGTCCAGTCATGAAGATGGAACCTCTGAATAACCTACAGGTAGCTGTGAAAAACAATATTGATGTCTTCTACTTCAGCTGCCTCATCCCACTCAATGTGCTTTTTGTAGAAGATGGCAAAATGGAGCGCCAGGTCTTTCTTGCAACATGGAAGGATATTCCCAATGAAAATGAACTTCAGTTTCAGATTAAGGAATGTCATTTAAATGCTGACACTGTTTCCAGCAAGTTGCAAAACAACAAGAGGAATTGCCAAGAGGAATGTGGAAGGGCAGGACATGCGGTACCAATCTCTGAAGCTCACTAATGGCATTTGGATCTTGGCTGAGCTATGTATCCAGCATGGAAACCCCAATTATACACTGTTGCTGAAGTGTAGAGCTCCTGAAGTCTCTCAGTACATCTATCAGGTCTACAACAGCATTTTGAAAAACTAATAGACTGCTCTGGTGCCCTCCGGCCACCCTGTGATCGGTGCAAGCCAAGAACTCTTAACTAGAAGAAATTGTTTGGCCGTGTAGAAGCTGAACTTAAATACACTGAGGCCACCCCCCCCCCAAAAAAATACAGTAACTTTACTGATTTCTGAAATGAATGGGTGTGGCAAACTAAGAACACTAGCAAATGGTTCCACTTTTTCTTCTTCCCCAGTGCCATATCCAGTCTCACATCAAGATAAACACCTTGCTGTCTGACCAGTGTGGCTCAGTGGTTGAGCATCAACCTATGAACTAGGAGGTCAGGGTTCAATTGCTAGTCAAGGCACATGCCCCAGTTGTGGGCTTGATCCCCTGTGGGGGGCAGGCAGGAGGCAGCCGATCAATGATTCTCTCTCATCATTGGTGTTTCTATCTCTCTCCCTCTCCCTTCCTTTCTGAAATCAATAAACAAATATATTTTTTTTAAAAAGATAAACACCTTGCTTTGGATTCATCAAGTCCAGAATTTGAAATTTCTTAAGTAAATGAATAACTTTATCTTCTATATCTGCCTTGGATATAAGTGTTTTAAGTAGACATCATCCTCAGATTTGCTTTCCATAAAGGGGTATGACTTTATTTTTTCTATTTCATCTTTGTTTTTATTTGATGCTTTTTCTTTGGCACCTTTTTTTGTTTTCTTTCCAGGCTTCCTAACAGGAGTAAAATATCTGTTAGTCACCTGAACACATGCAGAACAAGAATAAAGAGGCGTCTGATAAACCATCTTAGAGAGACTATGCCTTTGAAATATCAAGACTCTACCAAGGGGTCTGCCAGCCGGTCCGTGTTGGCCGTTCCGGATCTAGCCGTCTTCATCTTAACATTTGTCCTTCTATAATATTTTAATTTTCCCTAGAGGATACCATAAAACATGATGATGATGATGATGATGATGATGATAATAATAATATCATTGTGAAACTTGAGTCACTTCCAAAGCTGTCCATGTTTGATTTTCTGAAACTAAACAGTCATGCTTGTGAACTCTCTGTGCATTTCTGATGGTTTGTCTTAAATTTGATGGCAACTTTTTAAATTTGAAAAATTAACAAATTTTATATTTCAAAATTCATATAAGACCTGTCCTAAAGAATCCCCCCCCCCCCCCAAATAACAATAATAACAACTTTTCTTTATTCAGCACCTCCTACGGGGCCAGATATATATTTTCCTCTTGTGCTTACCTGGTTAATTGAAGTGCAAAACTAATTTCAGTGAGATAAAATAATTTCTTCCCTTTTCACTCAAGTTGGTTTTTACAGAGAGAGGAAGGAAGAGGGAGAGAGAGAAACATCCATGTGAGAGCAGAACATCAATTGGCTGCCTCTGCATGCACCTTACTAGGCATGGAGCTCGAAACCTAGGCATGTGCCCTGACCAGGAATCAAACCAGCAATCTTTCGATGCATGGGATGACGTCCAACCAACTGAGCCACACCAGCCAGGGCTCAAGATATATTTTTGATTCAACAGTTACACCTCCGTCCTAGCTCTGGGATTTACCTAAAGAACAAAGTATATTCTATGTTCACTTATCCTTCTGATACATATCACAAAATCTGCTATCTTTGGTTCCTTTGTTTAAATTCAAAACTAATTCCTCAAAACGATGTTAAGGAGGAAATCATAGCATTAGGTCTCAAAAGATAAGTCCTTTCTTTTCATCTATGGTTTAATTCCAAAGAATTTCAAATAAGTGTCCTTTTAACTTTAATTGGCAGTAGGAAGAGCCTGGTGCCTGGAAAGAAAAAGGATGTCCTTCAGGAGGGAAAAAGTTGAAATAAGATACATGACTACTTTTATGTGTCACTAAAGACCTGATAACATTGGAGTGATATTCTGTGAAAATGAAAATAGATATTTGGAAAATCAGCCATTGTATTAATCTGTTTTTATTAAAGTAGAATATATTTGATTGTTTACAGGACGAAATTAGAAAATAATCACATTTTTTGGAATGTAAAATTTCACCATTTATACAATTTTAATGTATTATTTGTATGGATTGATCGGGGTACTATGCTTAGTAGTGACTGCTCCTGGAGTGGTTGACAAAAATGATTAATGTTTACTCTTCAGTCCTGTTTAATCTAAATCATTTCCATTTCCTTCTGAAATATCTGACATCTAAAAATGAAAGGGAAAAAATGTTAAGTTTTCAGGAAAGATAGGAATTCAGTGACAGAACAAACAGAGATTCTTGATTACATATGGAATTCTTATTCCATAAATAGCTCGTTCCTGATTACATATGAAAAGTGGTACAAGGAAAGCCTATGGGATAGATGGCCGTAACAAATAATACCAATACTATATTTTAATCATATTTTGTTTGTTTCAACCTTTCTCCATTTAAGGGACATGATAAGGAACAAAGCTGGTTGCGTTTCATCTTCCTTGGTTTGGTTGCCAGCTGACAGAATGAAGGAAAAGGAATAGAAGTAAGAATCTAAATACTCCATGAAGTGACTCACCAGCACAATATAACCAAGAGTTGGTAGTATTAAGGTGTCCTTGTAACTATTGCAATAGTTGGGTCTCAATGGGGCACAAAGAGTGAAGACCTTTGTCCTCTCCCTCACAGAGCTATGTCACAAATAGGCCATGGTATTTATGAATACACTAGATCCTGGTGCAGGGATTCGTGCACATTGAAAGTAAATTAATTAGAAGGTGGCCAGCGGGGGAGGACTGGCATGGCCTGGAGCCAACCTCTCATGGTCTTTCTCCAGCCAGCCACACCTGGGGTGGCACTAGGGCTCCAAGGGCATTTGTGGAGTGAGCTGGGTCCCTCTGGCAAGTGGGGTCCCTCATCCTGGCCTGCGGGGATCAGGCTGAAACCGGCAGTCCGACAACCCCCAAGGGGTCCTGGAGTGCGAGAGGGCACTCTGCAAAGTTGCAGTCGCTTGGCAGCTCCTGCGTTGAGCATCTGCCCCCTGGTGATCATTGCACATTATAGCTACCAGCCAGGCAGCTGGTTGGTGGGTAGCTTAGCCTTTTATATATGTAGATGTCCACTGCCTGGGGCAGGACAGGGGCAGCAGCAGCTGCTGTATCTTCTATTAGTAATTACTCCAGAAAGGGTACTTTTGGTCCTAGGTCTACAAGCAAGTCTAATATTCACTCCCATTTAGTACCTATTATGACATTGGTGCTTGGGGATACCAAAATAAATATGAGACAATCCCTGCACTAAAAGAGTTCTAGTCAATTCAAAGAACATGCAAGAAGAGAACTAGTGAAATGTTATAAGTGCTATTGCATCAAAGGGTACGGTGTGGAAACATGGGAGGAAGTATCAGGTTGACAGGGCAGAGGATGGAGCTTGAGCTGGTAGTGGGAAATGAAGTAAGGAGGAGGAAAGGAGTCATTGGGAAGATTCTAGGTAGGGGGAACTGCATGGGCAATCACAAGAAAGCATAAAAATAACATAGCATATTTAGAAAATTTCAAATGATTATATAGGGTTGCTGTGTATGGTGACAAGGAGCAGTGACTGAGCAGATTGGATAGCAGGGTTGGGCAAACTTATTGACTCGAGGGCCACAATGGGTTCTTAAGCTGGACCGGAGGGCCGGAACAAAAGTATGGATGGAGTGCTTGTGTGAACTAATATAAATTCAAAGTAAACATCATTACATAAAAGGGTACGGTCTTTTTTTTTTTTAGTTTTATTCATTTCAAATGGGCCGGATCCAGCCCGCGGGCCGTAGTTTGCCCACAGCTGGGTTAGACCATAGAGGACCTTATGTGCCAAGCTAAAGAGACTGGATTTGATCCTGAATGCAACTGAGAACTACTGGAGAGCTTATGTAGGGGAAAAGCATAATCACTTTATCTACTCTGTGGAAGACAGGAGGAGAGCAAAACTGGAGGCAGAAACACAATTAGAAGATGACTGTGGGAGGGCAGAAAAGAAATGATGAGGGCTTGACATGAAGCAGTAGCTGTGGGATGAAGTTAAGAGGACCAATACAAAGAAAGGTCCAGAGAGAGGGGCTTCTAATTATAAGACAAACTATGATTAGAGGCCAAAGAGGCCCTCATCTGAGGATAGAGTGGAAAGCTAAGGTGAACATTACTGAAAGGTAACTTCAGGAACTGATGATTAATCTTGTGTGATTATCAAATTACATGGAAATATAACATCTTATCTAATAAAATAGAAACATGCAAATTGACCATACCTCTGCTACACTCACAAGCCACACCCACAAGCCAATCAGAGCGACTATATGCAAATTAACCCAACCAAGATGGCGGCCCAGCAGCCATGGAGCTGGAGCAAGCAGGAGGCTTGGTTGCCCCGGCAATGGAGGAAGCCAAGCTTTCTGCCTGCCCTGGCCAGCTGTTGCCTCTGCTTAAAGCAACAAAGTTTCAATTATAGAAGATAAACAAATCCCAGATACCCGGTTCCAGCCAGCCTCCACTGGGAGCTGGAGTGGCTGGGGGCTGTGGCCAGCCTGCAAACAACCATCAGCCCCTCACCCAGGATGGCCACACCCATGGGGTGAGGGTCCCTGCTGGGGGGCTCGGCCAGCCTGCAAACAGCCATCAGTCACTCATCCAGGCTGGCCACACCCTCATGGGGTGAGGGTCCTCACTGGGGGCTTGGCCAGCCTGCAGACAGCCATCAGCTCTTCACCCAGACTGGCCAGGCACCCCAGCAGGACCTCCACCCTGAAGGGGGTGTGGCCAGCCTGCAAACAGCCATCAGCCCCTCACCCAGGATGGCCAGGCACCCCAGCAGGAACCCTCACCCGGAAGGGGCTGTGGCCAGCCTGCAAACAGCCATCAGCCCCTCACCCAGGCTGGCCAGGCACTCCAGTGGGGACCCCCACTCTGAAGGGGTTGTGGCCAGTCTGAAAACAGCCCTCAGCTCCTCACCAGGCTGGCCAGGCACCCCAGCGGGACCCCCACCCTGATCTGGGACACCCTTCAGGGAAAACCAGCCAGCCCCCACCCATGCACCAGGCCTCTATCCTATATAATAAAAGAGTAATATGCAAATTGACCTTAACAGCAGAACGACTGGGAATGACTGGTTACTATGACACACACTGACCACCAGGGGGCAGATGCTCAATGCAGGAGCTGTCCCCTGGTGGTCAGTGCTCTCCCACAGGGGAGCTCTGCTCAGCCACAAGCCAGGCTGACGGCTGCCAGTACAGCGATGGTGTTGGGAGCCTCTCCTGCCTCCTCAGCAGCGCTAAGAATGTCCGACTGCAGCTTAGGCCTGCTCCCCGCTGGCAAGTGGACATCCCTGAGGGCTCTCGGGCTGCCAGAGGGATGTCTGACTACCAGCTTAGGCCCAATCCCTGGGGAGCGGCCTAAGCCAGCAGGTGGTCATTCACCCGAGGGGTCCCAGACTGTGAGAGGGCACAGGCTGGGCTGAGGGACCCCCCCGAGTGCACACATTTTTGTGCACCGGGCCTCTAGTTCTTTATAATGATCATCAATATGACCTACCTCAGGCATGGATTTTAGATGATTTTCTAATCTTCTTGGTCTGTAGGAAATAGAAAGAGAATAATGAGAGAGAGAGAGAGAGAGAGAGAGAGAGAGAGAGAGAGAGAGAGAGAGAAATGGTGTGGAGAACTAAAAATAATGAACCAAGTATGCTGTTATTTAACATATTCTTTCCCTCACTCAAGGAGAAACTGTCATTTAGGATAGAATTATAAGACCCTAAAAGATTAAGCTAAAGATTTTCAGTATGTAATATATGGATCATTCTCAATGTAATTAAGTAAATATGTTGAGTCACAATCTCATTAAATTTTAACACTCTCATAGATTTGCTTAGGATAAAATTTTGGCTATGATTTGAAAACCTAAGAAATTTCCTTGAAAGTGATTAAGAACTAGAAGCAAAAATAAGAGGTATGAGACTATTAAAGTGCCCATTTTTTCCCCCTGTTTCCCACTGTTTCCTCTACTGAAGACAATTGGCAAAAGCAGCATCATAATTTTGAGATGACGCAGTAGTGCAAAACATGTTCCCGTGCTGAGTTCAGTGAGGCCAATTGGCCAGTGAAAGGCTTCATGAACAGTGGTGGCTGAAGGCTGGTGTAAGTCTTAAGTTTTCTAAAAAAGAGCCTTGAGAGCTCTTCTCCCCTCACCTCCTTGCTTCAAGGCCAAGCTAAGTCTATACATATGGGCCTCAAATTTGTTGTAAAAATAGGCCACATGTTATTTATACAGTAAGCAAATATATGAACTAGTGAAAAGTGTAAAAATTTATATACAAATTTTCTTATTTTAAAATAATTCTGGAAAAACATATTTCACAATTTCTCTCAGCAACTCAGAAGAGATATATGCAGCTTAAATTAGCAATTACTGAACAGCTGTAATATACCAGGCATCAGATCTTATCTTTCATATTAAGAAAAAATAAATTGTTGTTAATCTATCAGTTGGCAAATATAATACAAATCTGCTAAGGAGTTTTAATTTTTAAAAAAAATATATTTTATTGATTTTTTACAGAGAGGAAGGGAGAGGGATAGAGCGTTAGAAACATCCATGAGAGAGAAACATCCATCAGCTGCCTCCTGCACACCCCCTACTGGGGATGTGCCCACAACCAAGGTACATGCCCTTGACCGGAACTGAACCTGGGACTCTTCAGTCCACAGGCCAACGCTCTAGCCACTGAGCCAAACTGGTCAGGGCAGGAGTTTTGATTTTTAAAACATAGTTGTATTTGCAAACGGTAAGCTGAGCAAACATGACATATAATCAAAATGCACATTTAATGTCTGCCTCCTCCTCCTGCTTTAGACTTTTGCCACTCAGGGAAGGAGCTTTTCCTTTGCCATTGGCTGACTACACAGCAGGCCCAAAGAGTTTTTATTCACTTTAAGGCAGTGGTTCTCAACCTTCCTAATGCCTCGGCCCTTTAATACAGTTCCTCATGTTGTGGTGACCCTCAATTTCATTGTTACAAATTGAACATAATTAAAGCATAGTGATTAATCACAAAACAATATGTAATTATATATGTGTTTTCCAATGGCCTTAGGTGACCCCTGTGAAAGGGTCGTTCGACCCCCAAAGGGGTCGCGACCCACAGGTTGAGAATCGCTGCTTTAAGGTAACAGTCAATCCTCACTGTGAGGCAAAAACACAGTCTCAATTCAGTAGGCATATTATCCAGTCTTAAATAGTAATCAATCCTTTAACCTTCTTTCAAAAGTAGGACTTCTCCTCCACCTCTCTCAGCTACGGCTTCAGTTGGTGGACCCCATCTACCCTTGGAGGCCAATTTCTGCTCTCTTTGCTCACAACTTCCTCCATTTTCAGCAGAAGAGTTGGGATATAGGCTGTAGGACATTCTTACTTGGCTGAGTGATTACACAATCTCTGGGCTTGGCAAATGGCTAAAGCTGATTCTCTCTCTTCAAAGCTTGCCTTTGCTAAGGATCTCTGTCCTACAGTTAGGGGCAGAAATAGAATAGTGGGGACTAGCTATAGTTCTAAGAAATATTAAACATACTCTGTTAACTGTGACTGTTCTATTCTGATTAGAGAAAGCACATCTGACCTGGCTGAGAATTGTATGCCCCAGGACATGGGAGTTAACCTGGGAATGTGATCCATTCACTTTTTCCTAGAGCTGCCGATCATCATGGAAAGATTAACAATCTTGTTGCTGAAACAGTCTGGTCCTGAAGGTGCCCGCTCTTTGCGACCCTCAACCCACATTGCCTGTAACCTGTAACCATTGTACCTTGCCTACTTCCCCATGCCTGTAATTCCTCCTTTCCCATGTAATCTTTGTTCTTCTACCCAATATAAGCAGCTGGTTTATGGGGGTAAGGGGAAGAGCAGATTTTCGTGGATGACCTGCTGCTCTCCCATACTGCTGGCATTTCTGGAATAAACGCTCATACATGATTCAACCCTGTCTCTGCTTAATTGGCTCAAGTAGTGACAATTAAGTAGCCCTGACCCATTCGTTATCCGGTTTCACTGCAAGTCCCTTGACCCAGGCTTATGCATCTCTCATCTGGTGGTCACTTGATATTTCTTCATCAGCCCCGAAGAATTGTGTGTTCCCTTTCAGCTTCTTGCTGCTGATACCCCTCCAGACAGCCTTGAGCAGAGCCCACAACAACTCAACTCTCACTTGCATGGTTCTTAAGAAACTATTGCATACATCCTTTGGGCTCATCACAATCTCAGGGAGATTAGGCCACCCCCAACACAGCCCCTCTGTCCTTGCACTGCCACAGCTGCTTTATTTAGCTTTCTCGGGCATGAGTGAGTCACTGATCCTGGTTCCCAACTCTTAGGAAAAGCATTTCTTTCCAAGCTCTTTAGGTGATCTCCTGAAACCCCTTCACAAGCCTTTAGGGAAAAGAGGTACAATTACTTAGGGGTAGTGGGAGCTCACAATCTGACAGAGTCAAAGGAATCTCTTCTCTCATCTTCTTCACCCTCCACACTTTTTATATATGTTGGATCTGGCCAAGGAATATGAATCATGAAACAAATTCTCTGAAATTTCCTACAGAACCCTTGCACATGGGGAAAACTCATTCTCATTTTGGGAACTAGTAAATGTTTTATTAGTACCTCAGGAATTAGGCCAGGAAGAGTCTGATTTTAAAATCCTACTATGATCTTAACCCCATTAGGTTTGCAAATATACCTTGTAGCATCAAATACTGGAAGATTATAAGAGTTAACATTAGTGTAAGAAAATCTGGTCATGAAATCCGTTCTGCTATACATTTATAGCAGGGTAAGCTGTTTTATTAGACAAAATCTTAACTCATAATCTTTATAGTACCTTCCTTAGAAATGATCTGAAATTCCATGAGGGCAGGGAACCTGGCTTTCTAATTCAGATCCTACAAAAAACATTTATCAGGCAACTGTTTTATGCCAGGCAAAAAAAACTAACCCCCAAAACAAGCACTTTCATAGACTATATTTTTAATCTTTTTAAAAAAGATTTTTTAAAAGCTTTTAAAATTTTATTACTTATTATTATACATATATATTTTATTATACATATATCCTAAAGTGAAAGACATTATTTATAAAAAGAAAAAAATTACCTTGGTTTTCTGGTTATATTTTTGGGCCTTGTAATTAGACCTTCCAAATGTTTATTTCTCTCTTCTAAACTGGAAAAAGAAACAATTAAAATTTGACTAAAATTGATTTTTCTAAACTAATATTTTGTAGATTCATTGGAGGGTTTGAGTATATAAATTCAAATGTGATCTAGCTGTCTCCACATCCATCCATCTCACTATATGGGTAATTGGGATTCTTTCCTAGCAACTCACATTATTTAATCAGTTTTTCTCTTTATAGGTACCAGTGGTGATGAAGGAGAGCAGACAGCAGTAAACCTATAAAGTGACATTCAGATATTCTTCTCTTTACAGGGTGGGTCAAGAATCGATTATTCTGTATGAGTAAACCCAACATGATCTTGGCGGCAACCTGTTAACAAAACCCCTGAGCTGTGAACTGCTTTGACATGGGGAAATGTGTAAGAGTGTTACAGGAAGAATCACAGCATTCAAGTGGCCTATAAGACATTTACTTGTGTTCTGTTTCTATGGCTTTTACTAAAAGAGGTAAGTAGTTGGTTCCCTTGTGCCCCTAGGAGGGAAAATTCAATTAAGATAGTCTCTCCCAAACTCACATTCCCATCCAGGGAGAGTGTATTAGTTCCCTATGACTGCTGTAAGAACAGACTTGGTGGCTTCAAACAACACACATATGTTCTCCCACCATCTGGAGGTCAGAAATCTGAAGTCAGTTTTACTGGGTTGAAATCAAGGTGTCTGCATGGAAATGTCCCTCTGGAGGCTCTAGAGTTGGATTCTTTGCCTTGCTTTTTCCATTTCTGGAGGCTGTCCTCATTTCTGATCTCATGGCCCTTCATTGCATCTCCTTTTCTCCCCTTGCTTCCATGGCCACATTGCTTTTTTCTATCATCAAATTTATTTCTGCCTCCCTCTTGTAAGAACAATTGTGATTGCATTTAGAGCCTGAGTGGACAATCCAGGATAATCTCTCCATATCAAGATCCTTAACTTAGCCCTAGCCAGTTTGACTCATGGGATAGAGCATGAGGACTGAAGGGTCCTGGGTTTGATTCTAGTCAAAGGCATATGCCCGGGTTGTGGGCTCAATCCCCAGTAGGGGGTATGCAGGAGGCAGCCTATCAATAATTCTCTCTCATCATTGATGTTTCTATCTCTCTCTCCCTCTCCCTTCCTCTCTAAAATCAATTTTTTAAAAAAGTCAACCTTAAAAAAAATCTTGAATTTAATCAATTTACAAAGTCTCTTTTGTCATGTAATGGAACAGTAGCAGGTGCCAGATATTAGGATTTGGATATCTTTTGGGGCTATTATTCAGCCTGCCATAGAGGGTAAACAGACCCTGGGGAACAGAAAATTCTATTGCAAGGGTTATAACCTCAAATGCTTATGGGAAAGTCAGGCAAGTATGTGACTAAAGCCAGATAAATGTGGATTAGGACAAACCAGGGATCAGATCTTGCCAAAGGTTGCCATATGGGAATGTTGCAGCAATGATGTCAGGTCTTATTTTTAAATATATTTTTATTTATCTGTTTCTAAAATCCAAGGCAGATTGTGAAGATGGTGGTGTAGGTAAACGCTGGCACTTGCTGCCTCCCACAACCACATCAAAATTATAACTAAAATACAGAACAACCATCATTCAGAACCACCTGAAATCTGGTTGAATAGAAGTCCTACAACTAGAGCAGAAAGTGCATTGAGACTGGTAGAAGGAGCAGAGGCACAGAATGGGCTGGTCTAACACCCTTGTTTGGCATTTCTTTAGCTGGGAGGGATATCTCTAAGGCCTCCCATAAGAAGCAGGGGTTCCCAGTCCACACCAGACCTCCAGCCCAGGGTTCAGAACTGGGAAGAAAAGTCTCCAAAACTTCGGGTTGTAAACACCAGCAGGGATTTTGGCTGAGTGAGTGACATGGGAGGCTGCTGGAGTCTCAGGTATTCTTTTTAAAGGCCCACATGTGAACTTACATGGTCCTACTTTCTCAGAGTTCCAGTGCCGTGCAGTGGCTTTGGGGGAATTCAGGGACATATGGGGAGGAACTAGACTGTCTGGCATCAGGGAAGGAACTCAGAGGCAGCTTTCTCCTAGACAGGGGTGCTTGCAAGGGTCATTGTTCCTATGCTGGGACCTCCCCTGTCACAGGGCTGACTGGCAGCCATATCTGAGTTTCCATCAGCATGGTCCACACTGTTCACTCGGCCCTGAGACCCCACTCCATTCAATTTGCAGCCTCACCCAAGCTGTTTTCAGCCTCTTTTCCATATGAATGGCCTGTCCTGGCTCAGACTGCAGACTTTGCTAAAATCTCTTAAACAAGTAGCAGCTGGAGGCAACATACCCCAAACCTATCAAAAAAAGGCCCAAGACCCAGCACTAGCACCAGTATGCCTTGCTTCACAGATGGGCCTCACCTGGGTACTTCCTAGCCCAATACAAATAGCAGTCATCTGCAGATCTAGCTGTAGCTCCTGTTCAGTGGCCCCAGGCAGTGGCTGACTTTGCACCTCCTGGGAGGTCCCAGAGTTAGTAAACCTGGTGGACAACTTCAGACCATACCAGATTATAACTCTACACATCCACAAGTGACACACTCAAGGGGCAGACTCAGTGAACACCAAAGCCCTGCTCCATAGGAATGTCTCCTGCACAGCAGCTCTTCCATTGTAGACACAACTGCTCTGCACAGTCAATTGGCCTGGAGATCAATTACTCCCAGTGACACCAACAGCAATCAAGGCTCAACAAGACTCTGCACAAAGCCAACACAGGGACACACCGAAAGTGCCCAGCTCAGGTGACTGGGGAGGCTGAGCCACTAGGCCCTACAGGATACCTATTACACAAGGACACTCTACCAATTCCAGGAGCCATGAAAGCTCTATCTAACACATAGAAACAAACATAGGGAAGCAGTCAAAATGCAGAGACAAAGAAACATGTTACAAATGAAAGAAATGGAAGTAAGCAAGCTACTGGATACAGAGTTCAAATATATGCTTATAAGGTTACTCGGGATATTAATGAGAGCTTCAAGAGGCTTCATGAGAGCTTCAAGGGACTTAGTGAGACTTTCAAGGATCTGAGTGAGAATGTCAAAGACATAATAAAAGAGCAGTCAGAAATTAAGCATACACTAAGTGAAATAAAGATTTACAGGGATTCATCAGTAGAGTAGAGGCTTCTGAGACTCAACCAATGATTTGGGATATGAGGAAGCAAAAAATACCCAATCAGAAGAGCAAAAAGAAAAAAGAATCCAAAAATATGAAGATAGTGTAAGGAACCTCTGGGACAACTTCAAGCACGACAACATTCACATTATGGGGGTGCCAGAAAAAGAAGAAAGAGAGCAAGATAATTAAAAACCTATTTGAAGAAATAATGAGAGAAAACTTCCCTAACTTGGTGAAAGAAATAGACTTAAAAGTCCAGGAAGCACAGAGAATCACAAACAAGAAGGACCCAAAGAGGCCCACAATGAAAATGCCAAGTGTTAACGACAAAGAGAGAATCTTAAAAGAAGCAAGAGGAAAGCAGTTAGTTATAAGGAAGCACCCATATGACTGTCAGCTGATTTCTCAACAGAAACTTTGCAGGCCAGAGGGAGTGGCAAGAAATATTCAAAGTGATAAATAACAAGGACCTACAACCAAGATTACTCTACCTATAAAATCTATCATTTATAATTGAAGGTCAGATAAAGAGCTTCACAGACAAGAAAAAGCTAACGGAGTTCATCACCACCAAACTAGTACTATATGAAATGTTGAAGAGCATTCTAGAAGAAGAAGAAGAAGAAAAAGAAGAAGAAGAAGAAGAAGAAGAAAATGGCAATCAATACATATCTATCAACAACTGAATCTAAAAATAAAAATAAACAACTGAATCTAAAAATAAAAATAAATGAACAAAATAAACTGATGAATAAAATAGAATCAGAGTCATGGAAACATAGAACAGAGAGGGGGCGGGAAGAGATTAACTAAAGATTATATATATATATATATATATATATATATATATATATATATAACCTATGGACACAGACAATAGGGTGGTGAAGAGTGGGGGGGGCACAGGGGCAAGTTAGAAGTGGTCAATGGGCAGAAAAAGGGGACATATATATTACTTTCAACAATAAAGATTTAATTTTTTTTAAAAAACACATCAATGTGAGAGAGACACATCGACTGGTTGCCTCCTGCATGTGCCTGGACTGGGGCTAGGAATCGAACCCACAACCCTTCAGTTCGTGGGTGACACTCTAACCATTGAGCAAAACCAGCCAGGTCACGGGGATGCTTAAGCTCTAGAGATAACCAGCACAGTATAGATGAAATTGAAGGAAGGATTGAGGAAAAACATATGAGAAATGAGGGTAATAAGTAAGTGGAAAAACTTTGCAGAATTTAAAAACAACAATTCAGGCCCGGCCAGCATGGCTCAGTGGTTGAGCGTCGACCTATGAATCAGGAGGTCCAGGTTTGATTCCCAGTCAGGGCACATGCCTGGGTTGCAGGCTTGATCCCCAGTGTGGGGCATGCAGGAGACAGCCAATCAATGATTCTCTCTCATCATTGATGTTTCTACCTCTCTCTCCCTCTCCCTTCCTCTCTGAAATCAATAAAAATATATTATAAAAAACATACACCACCAATTTAGGAGTGTTTTAGCTAAATCTCCTTCTAATGAGAAAGTTTATTTGGTATGTGGTATATGTATGTATGTCTCATTTGGTGTACATTCAAAAACTTTTTGTGAATAAATCCTAAGATTTCATGGTTATTTTATTTGAATGCCATCACAATATCCTCCAAAAATTTTGGATGTTTCTCACTAATTTCTTCACCCACCCCTCTTCACTCCCTTCCCCCAAATCAAAGTGAACTCTGAAAGGAAGATGAAAATCTGGTGATTCAAGTAGTCCACACATTCAAAGATTAAATTATTGAAAAGTGATCTTAATTTATAAAATTATACATTTTTTTCTCTCTAAGAGTCTAAGGAAAAATAAATTTAGCAAGCCAGAGAGCAAAATAAAATATCAGTAAATATTTACAAAATTAAAAGTTAAGCTTTTTCAACTTACTGTGCAATCTGGAAGTGGGATATCTTGAGCCGTTGGTCAGCACATTCAATGATTTCTTCATATGATGTAACCTTGAAAAAATAAGCTAAACAAATTATTCTTTGATAAATTCTAGAATTTTTATTTAATTTTTTAAAAAATCTCTACAAGTTGAAGTTCAATTATATGACTCCCGGCAATGAAAGTTTTACAATAAGCAAAACATCCTCCTTATATTTTGAAAACAGAAATAGAAATGGAATTATAATATGTCTATTCATCATGCAGAAAGTGAAGTGTCAAAAAATGGACAACTGTAATGAGTCAACTATGATCTAGCTATCTTCCAGACAACTGATGTATTATCAATCAAGGGATATAGTCCATTTGGTTAAAGTTAAGGCAGTTTTTAAAAGAGATTTTATTTACAGTATATTAAGATATAATTCACATAGCACACAATTGACCCACTCAATGGCTTTTCATGTATTCACAGATGTGTACATTCATCACTGCAATCAATTAGAAAACATCCTCATTACCCCACAAAGAAAACCACATATCCCTTAGCTGTCACTCTCCACTCCCTCCATATCCCCAGCCCTGAGCAACCACTAATCTACTTTCTGTCATAGATTTTCCTATTTTGGATTTTTCATATAAATGGAATGAGATAATATGTGACTGGCTTCTTTCACTTTGCATGGTGTTTCAAAAGATCATCTATGTTGTAGGTCATATCAGTATTTCATTTCCTTTTATTGACAAACTAGTAGCCCAGTGCACGAAATTTGTGCACATTGAAAGGGAATTAGAGGAACGTAATTTGGACTCACTATCTAATATCAATAATATGTGGGTGTGAGGCAATCTGCGTTTCTGAAATTCAATGATATGAATTTTAGCTATTACTTTGCCAAATAAATGGAATTTGCAGATATCATTTAAAAGAGCATTCAGCTTAATATTAAAAACGCTGGCTACCAAGTCAGGTCTGTTTTCAACTTTTTGCCAGTGTTGTAAATTGTTTGCAATAACTGCCCATTTGGGGTTGCATGCCATGATTATGAATAAATCGGACTTGCCATACTTTGTTACAATGGCCATAGCATCCTGATATCGCTGCTGCATATTTTTGGGACTACCCTCAGAAGATGATGGAAGTATTATCATTTTACCATTGATAAAACAGCACATTGTCATTTTCGGATCTAGATTTGAGATAATCCATCAAATCACTATATTTTTCAATGCTCAACTTAGATTAGTTTGCTTTGATGAAATTTATCTGATTGGCCTCCATTTTTTAATATGAATCCACGATAAACTGTTGAGTTAATTTTCCTGCATTTAAAATAGGATTGAACGTGTCCCACACAGAGAGATGAAATCTATAATACTGCATTTGTGTGACTCGTGTCCTTACATTTTGTCTAGTATTATTGTTGATTACACTGTTGTCTCTGAGTCTTAATGCAATATCTGTTCCCCAGCCTTTTTCACCATGTGGAAAAAGAATAGGATATGTCATTGCATCTAATGTAGGAAACAGGATATTGATTTGTTTCATTTTAGTGGCATTTGGATTATTAGGATCTGGTTTACAATGAATGAGCAAGTCCCTTTCAAAAGGAGGTTCTCCATCTTTGTTTCTGAATATGACAGCAATCTCGGTTACAAGGGGAGAATTATATCTACTGGGATCACTGTTACGATTGTATTTAATTGCCATTGTTACTTCTGTGGGAGCAATACCTTTTGCTGCTGCTTCAGATTGGGCTTCCTTTTCTACCTCATGTAGCATCTTGTACAATTTTGTTAATTCATTTATGTCATGCATGAGTTTGTTGATGTTGATCATGAATCTTTCTGAGCAGCCCTGGTTTTCTGGCATTGCTAATCTTTTACTTGTAGCTTCGGCTGTATCCAAAATTTAGAGTTGAGCAAAATTCTGAGAAACACCATCCGAAGGATGTAAAGTTCCAGTACAGTGATAAACTTGTCCGTGTATTCTAAAACAGTACGGCCCATATCCTGATGGCGATGTAATATTTGCACCCATGGAAGCAAAAGCAAAAGAACTATTTATGGAACAAATATTTTCCATGAAATTTTTACTGTCAGAATCTTCATTTGTCATTAATCTTTTTAAATATGCCGGGTAATCTGGAAAATGTATATCATTTGGACAGACTTTCCCTTTGCTACAACATTGAGTAAATTTCCCATCGGATGGTTTTTCATCAGAGAAATTTAGTGATAGGAAAATTCAAATCGAACAGTCATTCCACCACAACTATATTTGAGAATTGCATCCTCATGTACTCCATTTTCGCTGAGAAGGCAGTTCCTACTGGTATTGGTAGTACTTGTTGATGACTGTTCTCTAGACATATTCTGTCATCACCACCGCCTTCTTTCAATTTCAAAGGCACATTGGTCTTTAGACATTTTCTGTCGATAACACCGGTGTTTTTCGGCATCAGAGTGACGTTTTTCCAATAGCTGGTGTTCAGATACATCCTGTCGCAGGTGCCGCCTTCTTTCAAGATCAGACGCATGCTGCTCTGCAGACATTTTCTGTTGATAATGCCAGCATCTTTTGGCTGCAGAGCTATGTTGTATCAACAGTTGTTCTTTAGACATAGTCCCACCTCTCTACTGTCACGGTCTGAGATGCAGGTGAATGAGAGTCCTGGCTATCAGGCCGCTGAGAGCTGTCTGACCAAAGGCTGATTCTGGCTGATTCTGTGGGGGTGGGACTTCCTCCTCCCTGCTATCAGGTTTCCACAGCTGTGATGAGGAAACTGGGGTGAGCCACGCCCTCCAAGCTGCCCTGTCTCTCGTTCTGCTCTATGTCCAGCGGTCTCCTGCTCTGCCAAGTCTTCTAAACCTCCCGCTCTCTGCTGGCAAGGTCCCAGGAGCCCGCAGGCATGGCTAGGCACGGGCGGCCTCGCCTCCCGGACCAGCATAGGTCCTGGGAGCCTGCGGGTGTGGCTATGGCCTCACCTCCCAGGGCCGGCAAAGGTCCTGTGAGCTCACAGCCGCGAGTGCCATCACCTCCTGGGGCACCTGACACCTACGTATGCAAATTAACCACCATCTTTGTTTGGTTAATTTGCATAGTCACTCTGATCTGCTTGTGGGCGTGGCTTGTGGAGGGACGGCTAATTTTCATGTTTCTCTTTTATTATATAGGACTAGAGGCCCAGTGCACAAAAATTTGTGAACTTGGGGGGTCTCTCAGCCCGGCCTGTGTGATCTCGCAGTCTGGGACCCCTCGGGGGATGACCACCTGCTGGCTTAGCCAGGAGATTGGGCCTAAGTTGGCAGTCAGACATCCCTCTGGCAGCCCAGGAGCCCTCAGGGGATTTCCACTTGCCAGGCGGAGCAGGCCTAAGCTGCAGTCGGACATCCTTAGCGCTGCTGAGTAGGCGGGAGAGGCTCCCGCCACCACTGCTGTGCTGGCAGCCATCAGCCTGGCTTGTGGCTGAGCAGAGCTCCCCCTGTGGAAGTGCACTGACCACCAGGGAGCAGCTCCTGCATTGAGCATCTGCCACCTGGTGGTCAGTGTGTGTCATAGTGACCAGTCATTCCCAGTCATTCTGCTGTTGGGTCAATTTGCATATTACCCTTTCATTATATAGGAGTGCCTGGCCAGCCTGGGTGAGGGGGCTGATGGCTGTTTGCAGGCTGGCCACAGCCCCTTCAGGGTGGGGGTCCTGCTGGGGTGCCTGGCCAGTCTGGGTGAGGAGCTGAGGGCCATTTTCAGGCTGGCTAAGCCCCCCAGTGGGGACCCTCACCCCATGAGGGTGTGGCCAGTCTGGGAGAGTGGCTGATGGCTGTTTGCAGGCTGGCTACAGCCCCTTCAGGGTGGGGGTCCCCGCTGGGGTGCCTGGCCAGCCTGGGTGAGGGGCTGATGGCTGTTTGCAGGCTGGCTACAGCCCCTTCAGGGTGGGGGTCCTGCTGGGGTGCCTGGCCAGTCTGGGTGAGGAGTTGAGGGCCATTTTCAGGCTGGCTAAGCCCCCCAGCGGGGACCCTCACCCCATGAGGTGTGGCCATCCTAGGTGAGGGGCTGATGGCTGTTTGCAGGCTGGCCACAGCCCCCAGCCACCTAAGCTCTTGGAAGAGACTGGCTGGAAGCAGGTATCTGGGATTTATTTGTCTTCCATAATTGAAACTTTGTTGCCACGAGCAGAGGCTACAGCCGGCTCATGGCAGGCAGGAAGCTTGGCTTCCTCCATCACCCGGGCAACCAAGCCTCCTGCTTACTCCAGCTCCGTGGCTGCCATCTTGGTTGGGTTAATTTGCATATAGTCGCTTTGATTGGCTGGTGGGCATGGCTTAGGGCGTTGCAAAGTTACAGTCAATTAGTATCTTTGTCTTTTATTAGTGTAGATAATATTGCACCATATGGATATGCCACATTTTATTCATTCATCAGTTGATGGAAATTTGAATTATTTCCACTTTTGGCTATTATGAATAACTAGAGGTCCAGTGCATGAAATTTGTGCACTCTGGGGAGGGGGGAGCTGTTACCCAGCCTGGCCCATGTCCTCTCACAGTGTGGGAGCCCCGTGATCAATCACCCCAAAAAGGTAGGCCCTTTTGGATTGCCCCAAATAGATAGGCTGGAACCGGGGGTCCCGATCCGTGCTGCACGGACCCACAGGACCCCCAGGCCTGGCCACATGGCTCACCATTGGGCCCGCCACATGTCGAGGCCTGGGGGCCGTGCACACAGTGTCAAGTCCCCGCCCAGCTGCATGCGCCTCATCGCACATGCAGGCGTGCCCGCCCGAGTGTGCCCACTGCACACGCAGCCTCCTTATGACGGCGTAAGGGCCTCACGGCGTAAGGGTGTTATGACCACCGAGGCTATTATTATTACAGATGCTGCTATAAACATTTGTGTACAGTTTTTGTATGGACATATGTTTTCATTTATCTTGGGCATATACCCAAGAGTAGAGTTGCTGGATCATATTGTACAGTTTTTAAAATACAGAATTGTGTAAAGGAAAAGTCACTTTTTTTTACATTCAATATTATTTTATATTAGTTTCAGCTGGAAGGCACAGTAGTTAGATAATATATTTTACAAAGTATTCCTCTGATATTTCCAGTGCCCCCCTGGCACCATACATAATTATTACAATATTATTGACTATATTCCCAATGCTAACCTTTACATTCCCATGACTATTTTGTAACTGCCAATCTGTACTTCTCAATTCCTTCATATTTTCTACCCAGTTTCCCAACACCCATCCCCCTCTGGCAACTATTATTATGTTCTTTGTACCTATAAGTCTGTTTCTGTTTTGTGTTTTCATTTATATTGTTCTTTAGATTCCACATATAAGTAAAATCATATGGTATCTGTCTTTCTCTGGCTAACCTATTTCACTTATAATAATACCCTCTAGATTTATCCATGCTGTTGCAAATGGTAAAATGTTATTCTTTTTTATTGCTGAGTAATATTCCATTTTACATTTGTACCACAGCTTTTTTTAATCCACTTTTCTATTGATGAGCACTTTTTTATCCACTCTTCTATTGATAAGCACATTACTTCCATATGTTAATGCAGTTTCTAAAAGTCAAACTAGAACACTGATTTGGGAAGATTTAAAACTTGCCCTCAAAATGAAATAGCAAAGAACTGAAGTTGCTGACAGCAGAAGGATACACACAATGTTCTTTTGCTAAGTTTCAGCTAAAAGGCTAATGGGGATGTTTTATAACGTCATTACGAAGTAAAAGGAAATAAATATAATTGTGTTGTATCCCTCAGACCCTTTCTAGCTCCAACATTCTATTATTTTAATATTTGGCATAGTTTTTAAAGGACTAAGAAAATTTGTACCTTATTTATTAAGTTGCCTAAATGTCTTTGATACTTGTCATTTTCTTCAATGAGTCTGGTGCAGTGGTCTTCTTTAAACTCTAGAAGATTTCCCAATTTTGCAATCTGTGGAGAAACATAAGTAAAAATATTAACCTGGAAACAACCATAAAAGCATGAATGCTAAAAACAAATGGGAACTGTGAGCTATACTTTACTCAAATATTCTCTCAAACTGAGTTGTACCATAGGTGAATCAAGACTTGGCTATAAACCAACACAGACAACAGTATGGTGGTTACCGGAAGGAGAGGAGGGTGCTGGGGAGGTAGAAAAGGATAAAGGGAGTCAAATATATGGTAACAGAAGGAGACTTGATTTTGGGTGGTGAACACACAATGCAATATACAGATGATGTATTATAGAATTGTACACTTGAAACCTATATAATTGTATTAACCAGTGTCACCCTAATTTAATAAAGTTAAAAAAAGAGATGCTATGAACCAGATTCTAGTTAGAATGCATTTAAAATAGACAAGCAGAAATGTTTCAGCTTTTCTCCAATTTAACACTACTTAACAGCTTTGCAAATAAGTAAACACCTGTTGGTGAATATTTATTAGCCCCAAATCTTTACTACCTTCTTTCCAGATGTAACTACTAGAAAGTAAAGCACTGATGATGTGCTTGACGATGCCTTTTCAGGTTTGATAAATATTCTCACTTGCTTAAAAAAAAGTGACTGCTGATTTTTAAAAAAGGTTGAGCTCAAATGTATGTCATATTCTGACCTATGATCCACTTTTTATTTGCAGAAAAACCGTTAAAAATTAAAAACTGTATTCTAAAACTGACATCTAAGATTAATTATAGGAAAGGGTGTTCACAAATTCCCTTAGCAGTTACCTTAATTTTCAAAGCTATTACAGAAGAAAAATGACAGAAATGCTTCCATTAAGAAACAACATTAAGAATGGCCATAAAAAAAAAAGAGAATGGCCATCAATCTTCTAATGTTTTAAATATACTTACATGTCTGTAGTGAAATACTTAAGGAAGCAAAGGCAAAGCAAATATGCTGCAGAAGTAGCAATTAACTTGTTTTTCTTTCTTTCTTATGTAAATGAAGCAACTGGATGATTTCAAATCAGTGGTGCTACTCATCTGACTGCTTGCCTTATTTCAGATAAGGAGTACAGATGTCATTACCTCAATTTAACAGATAAAACCAAGGTGAAGAGAATTTAAAAGATTTTTGAAAGGATATATCTAAAAGTGGAAAATATTTATCACCAATTAGCATAAGGCCTTTTCTATTCTGTGCCTTTGCATTGCATCTCCTCACTCCTAGAGGGTGGCGTTCCACTCTGAGCTTCACACAATTCATGATGCTTTACTGAAGCAACATAGAATTCCTCCTTGTCTGTTTTCTATTATAGACTTCCTGGCATATTTTTAATTTCTTTAATGGTTTTTCCAGATCAAAAGTAATAACCCTTATAAGACCTCAGATTAAAGAAAGAAGAGCAAAATTTCTTAAAGGATATTTATTTTTGAGATAAAGGGATAGCTCTGTAAAACAGTTTTTAGATGATAATGAAAAGGAATCTAAAATTTTGTTTCTGCTGGAGTGTAAAGTTCAACTGCTTTAAGAATATAACGGACATACAATAAACTTCACATTTTAAAGAGTACAATTTGATAAGTTGTTTAATATATATAATTGATTACAGAGAGGAAGGGAGAGGAAAAAAGATAGAAACATCAATGATGAGAGAGAATCATTGATCGGCTGCCTCCTGCACACCTCACATAGGATCGAACACACAATCCGGGCATGTGCCCTGACTGGGAATCGACTGTGACCCCCTCATTCACAGGTTGTGCTGGCCAGGCTAATTTGATAAGTTTTTACATATATATGTAACTATGAAACCATCACCACAATCAAGATAGTGAACTTATCCATCACTGCCCCTCCCACCAAAGTTTCCTCTTGCTTCTTGGTAATCCCTCCTTCCTGCCAGCCTGACACCCACACTCTATGCTAGCCCAGGCCAATGCTGATCTGCTGTCTGTCACCATTGATTAGATTGTATTTTCTAGAGTTTTATATAATGGGACCAAACAGTATTTACTCTTGTCTGGGTCTTTCACTCAGCATAATTATTTTGAGATTCATCTAGATTGCTTGTGTATAAGTAGTTCATACTTTTTGAAAAAGATTAATGAGGACCGGCTGGCATGGCTCAGTGGTTGAGCATCGACCTATGAACCAGGAGGTCACAGTTTGATTCCTGGTCAGGGCACATGCCCAGGTTGCTGGCTAATCCCTAGTGGGGGGCATGCAGGAGGCAGCTGATCGATGATTCTCTCGTCATTGATGTTTCTATCTCTCTCTCCCTTCCTCTCTGAAATTAATAAAAAAATATATTTAAAAAAATTAATGAATATGTCATTGTATGTCTATCCATTCATCTGTTGTAGACATTTGCATTCCCTTCAGTTTTTGGCTATTACAAATAACACTGCTAGGAACTTGCATGTACAACTCTCTGTAAACATATGCTTTCATTTCTCTTGGGTAAATACCTAGGAGTAGAATGATGGCAGATGTATGTTTAACATTTTAAGAAACTGCCAAAATATTCTCCAAAGTGTTTGTACTAGTTTATACTCCCTCTAGCAGTGTATGAGAGTTGCAATTGCTTCACATCTCCACCAATCCCAGGTATGATCAGTCTTTTTTTTTTTTTTTTTTTTATTTTAAGATCAGGAGGTGAAAGGTTCAGCATAACCATCCATAGGGTTGAAGCTAGAGAGGAGCTCTCACACCCACCTCCAGGGTCTGGATTCTATTGAGACTGGTTATTGCCCCAAACATTCCTTCCAGCTTTTCACTCAACTGGAGCACCTGCTTTCCGTCCCAAGTTAACATCTTCCTCTGTACCTCATGGGTTCCACTGACTGATCAAACTGTGATATTTGTCATCCACTCTCCCAGCTACTTATTTCTCAACTATGACCCCTTCATAATCTTCCCCCCCCCCCCGCCCCGCCCTGCCTGCCCAAATCCCAGGAATGTATTTTGTATCATCTTTTAAAAAAATCTTTTGACTACCATCACTTATTTCTCCCTCTGTTCCCACAACCACCAACAACCTGTTCTTTGTATCTGAGCTTGGTTTTGTTGTTGTTGTTTTTTAGATTCCTCATATAAGAGAAATCACATGGCATTTATCTTTCTGTCTGACTCATTTCACTTAGCATAATGACCTTGTGGATCACATAGTATTTCTATTGTTAAATTTTGAGGAATCTTCATACTGTTTTCCATAGTGGCTGCACCAATTTACATTCCCATCAACAATGTAAAAGGATTCCCTTTGCTCTACATCCTTGACAACATTTGTTGTTTCCTGTCTTTAAAAAAAATTATCTTTATTGTTGAAAGTATTACAGATGTCTCCATTTCTCCCCATTGTCATTATTATTATTTTTTTGAAATCGTGCCCTAGCTGGTTTGGCTCAGTAGATAGAGCGTTGGCCTGTGGATTGAAGGGCCCTGGGTTCGATTCTGGTCAAGGGCACGTACCTTGGTTGCAGGCTCCTGGCCTTGGGCAGGGGCATGTGGGAGACAACCAATTGATGTATCTCTCTCACATCGGTGTTCCTCTCTGTCTGTCTCTCTCCCTTCCACTCTCCCTAAAAATCAATGGAAGAAAATGTCCTTGGGTGAGGATTTTAAAATAAAATAAAATAATAAAAAAATCATTATTGTTGAAATTATTACAGATGTTCCCCCCCTCCACTGACCCATTCTAGCTGTCCTGTCTTTTTTTTTTTTAATATCTTATTGATATTTTTACAGAGAGGAAGGGAGAGGGATAGAGAGTCAGAAACATCGATGAGAGAGAAACACCGATCAGCTGCCTCCTGCACAATCCTCACTGGGTATGTGCCCACAACCAATGTACAAGCCCTTGACCGGAATCGAAACTGGGACCCTTGAGTCCATAGGCTGACGCTCTATCCATTGAGCCAAACCGGTTAGGGCTGTCCTGTCTTTTTTTTAACAGCCATTCTAACAGGTGTGAGGTGATATCTCATTGTGGTTTTGATTTGCATTTCCCTGAAGATTAATGATGTTAAATATCTTTCCATGTACTTGTTGGCCATCTATATGTCTTATGTGCAAAAATGTCTATTCAGATCTTCGGCCCATTTTTAATTGAATTTTTTTTGGCTTGGATTTGTATGAGTTCCTCATATATTTTGGATATTAACCCCTTATCAGAACATGATTTGCAAATATTTTCTCCCATTTAGTAGGTTGCCTTTTCATTTTGTTTGATGGTTTCCTTTGCTGTGTAGCAGCTTTTTAGTTTGATGCAGTCCACTTATTTATATTTTGCATTTGTTGCTTTTACTTTTGGTGTCAGATTTAAAAAATCATCACCAAGACCTATGTCAAGGAACTTATTGCCTATGTTTTCTCCTAGGATTTTTATTGTTTCAGTTACTATTTTCAAGAATTTAGTTCATTTTGCCCTAGCTGGTTTGGCGCAGTGGATAGAATGTAGGCCTGCGGATTGAAGGGTCCCAGGTTTGATTCTAGTCAAGGGCACATGCCCAGGTTGTGGGCTTTTTTTCTTTTAAAATATATTTTTATTTATTTCAGAGAGATGGAGGGAAAGGGAACTTTGATTCCTGACTGGGAATAGAACCATGACCTCCTGGTTCATAGGTCGACACTCAACCACTTGAGCCACCATGGCCAGGCTTTATTGATTTTTAGAGAGAGAGGAAGGGAGAGGGATAGATAGAAACACTGATGAGAGAGAAACATCATTGATTGCCTGCCTCCTGCACATCCCCTGCTGGGGATCAAGCCCACAACCCTGGCATGTGCTTTGACCAGGAATTGAACCTGCAACTTCTTGGTGCATGGGTCAATGCTCAACCACTGAGCCACACAAGCCAGGCTCTTCACATATCTATATAAAAGCCTAAGTGACCATCACAACTGAAACAACCGAATGGATGACTGAACAGGCTGTGTGGGGCGACCAGGCTGGAGGAGGTTAGTGAGGGGCGACCAAACGACCGAGCAGCAGGCTGCGTGGGGCGACCAGGCCAGCAAGGGGGCAGTTGGGGGCAACGAGGCCCATAGTGGGGGCAGTTGGGGGAGATCAGGCAGTCAGGAAGAGGCAGTTAGGGGTGATCAGGCTAGGAGGGGGGCAATGAGGGATGACTGGGCCGGCAGGAGGGGCAGATCAGGCTAGCAGGCAGAGGCAGTTAGGGGTGATCAGGCTGGCAGGGGCGGCAGTTAGGGGCAATCAGGCAGGCAGGCAGGTGAGCGGTTAGAAGCCAGCGGTCCAGGATTGTGAGAGGGATGTCCCACTGCTGGTTTAGGCCCAATCCCCAGGGCCTAAACTCCTACTGTATGGTCCTGGCAGTGGGACATCCCCTGAGGGGGCCTGGATTGGAGAAGGTGCAGGCTGGGCTGAGGGGACCCTCTCCCCCTGCCCTCCCCCCCCCCGCCCCCTGCCTGTGCATGAATTTCATGCACTGGGCCTCTAGTCCTTTATCAGTCCGTGACTTGCAAATATTTTCTCCCAGTTTGTGGCTCATCTTTTCATTAAGAATTCAATATTTTAAAGTTTAAACAAATATTTCAAAAGAGAAAAGTTTGGAAGACAGTCTATTAAAGTTAAATTAATGAAAAAGTATAAAATATTTTCATGAAAGCATACCAAAAGTACTTTTAATATGTAAAGTAATATTTATGTAATTATTTAAATGTTGAGGTAGCAGCAACATTGTTTTTACTATGAGATAACCTTGTACATGGCTATTTGACTAATAATGAAAGCTGTCATTTACTGTGGTGTCTTATCCTTGATGTCTCAGAAATACTATAAGGCTTCAGAGTTTGATGCTAGGAAACCCAAACCCACTCAAAATCTCCACCAAAGAAAGCAGATTTGAATAAAGGAAGAAAAAGGAAAGGTTAGTAAAGTGACTTTCTCTGCATTTGAGTTATTACAGCAGGAGATAAAGACCACTGTGAGTCAAACAGATGATAGCTTAGGTGAGGAGCAACTCTCCAAAGCTTTGTTCTGCCCTAGACCCTCCCATCCACCAGACGGATCACAGAGGTGAGACTTTTCCAATTGGCTCTACTCTACCTGGCCCTGGATTTCTAAATTCACAAATATTGTGCCTGGTGACCCCCCCCCCACCCCAACCTCCTGCAGGAAACAACCAATCAATGATTCTCTCTCATCACTGATATTTCTACCTCTCTCTCCCTCTACCTTCCTCTCTGAAATCAATTAAATTTTTTTTTTAAAAAAACAAGAACAACAAAAAAACACAACACAAATTTATTTATTTATTTTTTAATCTATAAAGTCTTTATTGATTAAGGTATTACAAATGTGTCCTCATCCCCCCATTAACCCCCAACCTCCTCCCCGCTCATGCTCTCATCCCCCTGTTGTCTGTGTCCATTGGTTTGGCTTATATGTATGCATATAAGTCCTTTGGTTGATCTTTTCCCCTTACCCCCCCACTCCCCTACTTTCCCTCCGGGAATTGACAGTCTGATCACTGTTTCTCCATCTCTGGATCTGTCCCTGTTCATCATTCTATGTTGTTCTCTATATTCCACAAATGAGTGAGATCATGTGGTATTTATCTTTCTCTGACTGGCTTATTTCACTTAGCATAATGC
>NW_005871698.1:262380-278510 GCF_000147115.1 Myotis lucifugus | reverse complement strand
TAATCCACACATCTGCTGATGGGCACTTAGGCTGTTTCCAAATCTTAGCTATGGGGAATTGTGCTGCTATGAACCTATGGTTGCATTTTTCCTTTCTCTCTTTCTTTCTCTCTTTCTTTCTTTCTTTCTTTCTTTCTTTCTTTCTTTCTTTCTTTCTTTTTTAAAATATGTTTTTATTGATTTTAGAGAGGAAGGGAGAGGGAAAGAGATAGAAACATAATGATGAGAGAGAACCATTGATTGGCTGCCTCCTGCACGCCCCCTACTGGGGATCGAGCCCGCAACCCAGGCACGCACCCTTGGCCGTAATCAAACCTGGGACCCTTCAGTCCACAGGCCGACCCACTATCCATTGAGCCAAACCAGCTAGGGCTATCCTTTCTGATTGGTGTTTCTGGCTTCTTGGGATATATTCCTAGAAGTGGGATCACTGGGTCAAATGGGAGTTCCATTTTTAGTTGTTTGAGGAAACTCCATACTGTTCTCCACAGTGGCTGCGCCAGTCTGCATTCCCACCAGCAGTGCAGAAGGGTTCCTTTTTTTCCACATCCTCTCCAACACTTGTTTGTTGATTTGTTGATGATAGCCATTCTGACAGCTGTGAGATGATACCGCATTGTTGTTTTGATTTGCATCTCTCGTATAATTAGTGACTTTGAGTATGTTTTATGTCTTTTGGCCTTTGTATGTCCTCTTTTGAAAAGTGTCTATTCAGGTCCATTGCCCATTTTTTGATTGGATTGTTTATCTTCCTTTTGTTAAGTTGTATGAGTTCCCTGTAAATGTTGGAGATTAAACCCTTATCGGTGATATCATTGGCAAATATGTTCTCCCATGCAGTGGGCTTTCTTGTTGTTTTGTTGATGGTTTCCTTTGCTGTGAAAAAGCTTTTTATTTTGATGTAGTCCCATTTGTTTATTTTCTCTCTAGTTTCCATTGCCCTAGGAGCAGTATCATACAAGAAATTGCTTCGGCATATGTTTGTGATTTCGCTGCCTGTGGATTCCACTAGTATTTTTATGGTTTCCCGTCTTACGTTTAAGTCTTTTATTCATTTTGAGTTTATTTTTGTGTATGGTGTGAGTTGGTGGTCTAGTTTCATCTTTTTGCATGTATCTGTCCAATTTTCCCAACACCATTCATTGAAGAGACTGTCTTGACTCCATTGTATGCTCTTGCCTTCTTTGTCGAATATTAATTGGGCATAGTGCTTTGGATCGATTTTTGGGTTCTCTATTCTATTCCATTGATCTATATGTCTGTTCTTGTGCCAGTACCAAGCTGTTTTAAGAACAGTGGCTTTGTAATACAGCTTGATATCTGGTATTGAGATCCCACCTACTTTATTCTTCTTTCTCAGGATTGCTGCAGCTATTCGGGGTCTGTGTTTATTACAGATGAATTTTTGGAGAGTTCGTTCTAGGTCTGTGAAATATGCCTTTGCTATTTTAATGGGGAGTGTGTTGAATTTATAGATTGCTTTGGGTAGTATGGACATTTTGATGATGTTGATTCTACCAATCCATGAACACAGTATGTTCTTCCATCTGTTTATATCTTCCTCTATCTCTTTTTCAGTGTCCTGTAGTTTTTTGCATATAAGTCTTTTACCTCCTTAGTTAAGTTTATTCCTAGGTATCTTAATTTTTTGGTGCGATGGTAAATGGGATTGCTTTTTTAGTCTCACTTTCTATATGTTCACTATTGGTGTAAAGAAATGCCTTAGATTTCTTGGCATTAATTTTGTATCCTGCTACATTGCTGAATTCATTTATTAAGTGTAGTAATTTTTTTATGGAGTCTTTAGGGTTTTCTATGTACAGTATCATGTCATCTGCAAATAAGGACAGTATTACTTCTTCTTTTCCAATTTGGATGCCTTTTATTTCTTCTTCTTGTCTGATCGCAATGGCTAGTACTTCCAGTACTATGTTGAACAGGAGTGGTGAGAGGGGGCATCCCTGTCTTGTTCCTGTTCTTAGGGGAAAAGGTTTTAGTTTTTGCCCATTGAGTATGATGTTGGCTGTGGGTTTGTCATATATGGCTTTTATTATGTTGAGGTATGATCCTTCTATTCCTACCTTGCTGAGAGTTTTTATCAAGAAAGGGTGTTGGATTTTGTCATATGCTTTTTCTGCATCAATTGATATGACTATGTGATTTGTATCTCTCAAGGTGTTTATCACGTGATGTATCACGTTTATTGATTTGCGAATATTGTACCATCCTTGCATCCCTGGGATAAATCCTACTTGGTCATGGTGTATGATCTTTCTGATGTATTGCTGGATCCAATTTGCTAGAATTTTGTTGAGTATTTTGGCATCTATGTTCATGAGGGATATTGGCCTATAGTTCTCTTTCATTGTGTTGTCTCTATCTGGTTTTGGTATTAGGGTGATGCTGGCTTCATAGAATGAGCTGGGAAGTGTTCCTTCCTCTTGAATTTTTTGGAATAGTCTGAGGAGGATAGGTTTTAGTTCTTCCTTGAATGTTTGGTAAAACTCCACTGTTTGCTGGGAGCTTTTTGATGACTGCTTCAATTTCTTCCATAGTTATTGGCTTATTGAGATTTTTAGAATCTTCCGGATTGAGTTTTGGAAGATTGTATTTTTCTAGGAATATGTCCATTTCCTCCAGGTTGTCTAGTTTGTTGGAGTAGAGTTGTTCATAGTATTTTTTAACAATTATTTGAATTTCTGGGGGGTCTTTTGTTATTTCGCCTCTTTCACTTCTGATTTTATTTGAGTCCTCTCTCTTTGCTTCTTGGTGAGCCTGGCTAGATGCTCATCAATCTTGTTTATCCTTTCAAAGAACCAGCTCTTGGTTTCAATGATCTTTTGTATTGTTTTTTTGGTTTCTATGTCATTTATTTCTGCTCTGATCTTTATTACCTCCTTCCTTCTGCTCACTCTGGGCTTTTCTTGTTGTTCTCTAATTCTTTGCGTTGTAGAGTTAGATGATTTACTATAATTTTTTCTTGTTTTTTGAGGTATGCCTGTAGACCTATAAACTTCCCGCTCAGGACTGCTTTCATTGTGTCCCATAGATTTTGGATTGTTGTGCTTTTATTGTCATTAGCTTTCAAGGTGATTTTAATTTCTTCTTTGATCTCATTGGTAACCCAATCATTATTTAGTAGCATGCTATTCAGCTTCCAAGTGTTTGAGTTTTTTTGATTGTTTTTATTGTAGTTTATTTCTAATATTATGCCATTGTGGTCTGAGAAGATGCTTGGTATGATTTCAATCTTCTTGAATTTGGGGAGACTTTGCTTGTGACCCAATATATGGCCTTGAAAATGTTCCATGTGCACTTGAGAAGAACGTATATTCCGAGGCTTTGGGGTGAAATGTTCTGAAGATGTCAATTAAGTCCATCTGATCTAGTTAGTCATTTAGGATTGCTGTTTCTTTGCTGATTTTTTGTCTAGAGGATTTATCCAATGATGTCAGTGGTGTGTTTAAGTCCCCTGCTATGATTGTATTGTTGTCAATCTCTCCCTTGATATCTTCCAGGAAGTTTTTTATGTATTTGGGTGTTCCTGCATTGGGTGCATATATGTTTATCAGGGTTATATCCTCTTGTTGTATCGATCCCTTTAGTATTATGAAGTCGCCTTCCTTATCTCTTGTTATGGCCTTCACTTTGAGGTCTATTTTGTCAGATATAAGTATTGCCACCCCAGCTTTTTTTTCATTTCCATTTGCCTGAAAGATATTTTTTCATCCCTTCACTTTCAGTCTGTGTGAGTCCCTTGTTCTGAGATGGGTCTCTTATAGACAGCATATATATTGGTTATGTCTTTTTATCCATTCGATGTCTTTTGATTGGAGCATTTAGTCCGTTTATGTTTAAAGTTATTACTGAAAGGTACTTGTTTGTAGTCATTTCTATTTTTGTGCCTGTGTTCTTTCTTACCTTTTTATTTCTTCTTTTTATAGCATTCCCTTTAGCATTTCTTGCATTGCTGGCTTGGTAGTGATGAACTCCCTTAGCCCTTTTTTGTCTGCGAAGCTCCTGATTTCCCCTTCAATTTTGATTGATAGTCTTGCTGGATAGAGTATTCTTGGATTCAGTTCTTTGCTTTGCAACACTTTGTATACCTCCTTCTATTCCCTTCTAGCTTGATGTGTTTCTGTTGAGAAATCATTTGATAATCTGATGGGGGATCCTTTGTAGGTAACTCCCTGTCTCTCTTTTGCAGCCTTTAAGATTCTCTCTTTGTCGTGTACATTTGCCATAGTTATTATGACATGTCTTGATGTGGGTCTTTTGGGGTTCATCTTGCTTGGGCTCTCTACTTGTGTAACTTTTTTCTTCCCCATATCTGGGAAGTTTTCTGTCATTATTTCTTCAAATAGATTTTCTAATCCTTGCTGCTCTTCTTGTCTTTCTGGCAGCCCTATTATGCATATGTTACTTCATTTCATGTTGTCCCAAAGCTCCCTTAGGCTCTCCTCCTGCTTTTTAATGTTTTTCTCCAGTTGCTGTTCAGATTGAGCTTGTTTCTCTACTTTATCTTCTAACTCACTAATTTGGTCCTCTGCTTCTTCTAGTCTACTGTTGAAATCTTCCATGGTGTTTTTGATTGTAGCTATATCACTTTTCATTTCTTCCTGATTCTTGCATAGGTTGTTGATTTTCTCATCCATCCGGTGAATGAATTGTACAACCATTATTCTGATTTTTTTCTGTCATGTTGCATGCTTCAATTTCATTAATTTCCTTTCTTGGTGACTCCTCATTTTCTTTCCTCTGGGGATTGTGTCGTCTCCCCATTCTGACTATCTCCAGATGGTTCAAATGTTGAGTTGCGTGTTGCGTGGGCCTGGGCCATGTGCAGTGGGAGCTTTGCACCACCCTAGTGTCACTGAAGAGCTCTGACACTAAGATGTGTGGTTGTGGTGGGTTGTTGGGAACCAGGCTCGCTCAGAGTCAGCGTTACCAGCACTCAATGTGGCCTCGTGTGCGCACTTAGAATCAGGGACCCCGCCTGCACCGTGCTGAAACAGAGACCCCCCCTGGAGTGTGTTGAAAATCAGAGCCCCCTAGCGTGTGCCAGGAGTCAGAGTTCCCCAAGAATCCAGTATCAGAGTCTCTGTTGTTTCGCGCGGCCTCACATTGAGAATCAGGGTCCCTGTGTGCACATGCACCAAGAATTGGAGTCACTGGCTCTTAGTGTGAATGCACAGGGAATCAGGGATCCCAGGCGCAGGTGATAAGAAACACAGTCAGGTCTCTGGTGCTGGGTGCTGCCTCCTGCCAGGAGAATCATGGTCCCGGAGCCCTTGCTGCGGGGAACAAGCCCCCAGTGTTTGCGCACTTCCAGGCCAAGACTCCTGCAGCTTGTGCTGGGTGGAGCAAGTTCCCAGTGTTCGCGCACTTTCAGGCTAAGACTCCTGTAGCAGCACTGAGGCCCGGGTGAGGGGTGGGTCTATCAGTTACTATGGCGCTGCCCAAGAGTCTGCAGGGAGGGGGATGGGCTCTGTTACTCACAGAGATCTGCCGCTGGGATGTCTGGATTCTTGGTGTCCCTGGGTTTGTAGCTGTGGTTGCAGGACTCTGTCCTCAGTGGCTGCAGGGTCCTGGTTTGTGTCTGAGACCAGACTGGGTGGTGCCGAGGCCAGGATCTTAGTCTCAAGCAGCTCTGTTTCTCAAGATGGCGTGGTCTAAATGCCTGCGCTGGCCACCCAGGAGTGTCCGCGCTGGGAGCGGGGCTCTGCCGTCTAAGACTGCCCGGTTTAGCAGCCCCTTAGAAGACCTGCAGAATCTAACTGTCCCTAGCTCATACACATGCATACCACACAGGTCCACACACTCTTCTATCACTCCCTTGCGCTCTCACACTCTCTCCCTCCCTATGTTCCTGCCGGTCGCTATCTTCCCTGCATATACAATACAAATTTATTATCTTCCATTTCTGTAGGTTAGAAGTCTGACGGGGTCTCACTCGGCTAAAGTTGAAGTGTCAGCAGGGCTGTGTTCCTTTCTGAAGGCTTTAGGGGAGGCTGTCCAGCTTCTAAAGGCTGACCATATTCCTTGGCTTGTGATCCCCTTCTCTCATCTTCGAAGCCAGCAATGTTGCATCTCTGACATTCAGTGGCCGCACATCCCTCTGACATGGCTGGAAGCATGTGACTACATTGGACTGTTCTGAATAATCCAGGATATTCTAGCTCCACATTTAGAGGCCTTTGATTTAAACAGATTTGCAAAGTCCTTTTGTCATGTTCTGGAACCAGGGTGTGGACATCTCTAGGAGGCCACTGTTGTGCCTACAACTCACCTCTAAGAGGACCACCAAGGCCTCTATCACTTGAGGCGCAAGTGGCTTGGCCACACAGTTAAAATATTTGGCTTTATCTTCTTGGATTCCTAAGAAGCTTTTGCTTGCATTAACACTTTTTCCTCAAATGGGTTTTCTTACACTCTGTCAGTGTCAACTTGCAGAAGTGTGTCAAAGTAGAAATAACATTCACTATGTGTGGATGGATCAGTCATCAGTATGAACAGCCTCGGGGATTGGGATAACTAAAGGCTGACTGGTTGATTTCCCAATTATTTATACTAAGGTTTTGAGATTGAATACATACAATAAAATATAAATAGCCCTAGCCTGTTTGGCTCAGTAGATAGAGCGTCAGTCCTCTGACTGAAGGGTCCCGGTTTCAATTCTGATCAAGGGCAGGTACTAGTAGCTGGGTTGCAGGCTTGATCCCCAGCCCTGATCAGGATGTGCGGTAGGCAACCAATTCATGTTTCTCTCTCTCTGCCTCTTCCCTTCCCTTCCACTTTCTCTAAAAACCAATGGGAAAAATATCCTCAGGTAAGGATCAACCAAAGATAAATAAATAAAATATAAATAAAATAAAAAACGAACAAGTAAACCAGAATTCACAGAACAGTGAAGAACGACATGCAGCTATAAAGACAGTTAAACCTACAGTGTCTTCCTGGTAGCTAAAGCAAAACTAAAATGTGGTCAGTTACAAGATTTTTCATTATTCATGCAATGAAAATACAACTGTTTCTAAAGAAAAGCTTTTCCTGGTAGGCCTGAAGTCTCAAAGGAAGTTCTCATCCAAGCAGCACTAAATGAAACAACAATTTCTGTAGTAAATTGAGAAAGATGTTTCCTAGGATTGTTGAGGACATAACACCAAAGCACAACTCAGGAAAAGCAATTGTGTGAGGGCCAAGGCAGCATGTTCCCAGCAGCAGCTTTCCAGGAACAAACACGATCCAGATTGTGACAATTAAGTAGTGAAATGAGCATATGGCCAACACAAAAAATAAATTTATGATCAATACACACACAAAAAGAAATACAACAGGATAATAAAACCAGTGTTTCTTCTGTGAAAGGGCATATATATATTTGATCAAGATGTAAAATGTCTTTTTATTGTGGGTTACTATTAGAAGGATGAAGGGACTGCACAGATAACCCTTCAGAGATGCAAGAGTTCTTACACAAGTTCTTGCTAAGAGTTGGTCAGCAGATAGATTGATGTTATATCCTCCGACAAGGATCTATAGTGTAAATATTGTTTCTTGCACTGGCCTTAGAATAGGATTTAGAGAAATCAAAACCAAGAAGGTGAGGAATAGGGTTAGAGTATGCTTAAGAGAATGCTTAAGAGAACAAAAAACAGATGGTAAGATTGGCATCTTCCTGTGGAAACAGGCTCCGCCTGGCTGAACAGCCTCCCACCTCTCTGACCTGAATTCTAGTGAACCCAGACTCTTCCTCAGGAGGCTAGTCAGTGGTCCAGAGGCCCAGAAACTGTGCCCAAACCCAGGAATGGATGAGTATCTTTCATAGTTCAGAGGGAACATGCATTGGGTTGTGATTTGTGAGAACATTTTTCCTAGAGTTAGTAATTTTCTGCTTTGCAAAATATTTGTTGTTTTCTCATTTTAATGAATATAGCAGATAAATATGCTACCTTTTGAGCATTTTCTTTACAAGTTAACAAACATAACTTTATTAAAATAACAAATTAATAAATTAATAAAATAATAAATTAGGTAAATGTTTTATGTAATATATAGAGTGCTATAGTGAAGTGGTATGTTTGGGGATAGTATTTCAGTTTTTAATCTTTAACTATTCTATAATAATGGCTAAAGGATATCTTTTATAATACTGGGTAAAGAATGTATCATTTTTATAAAAAGGCTCCTATTTTACAAAGATGGGATCAAGGAGGAACTTGCGGGATCATTACAATAAGCTCAACTTGAACCCTGCATATCACACTGGTCACTGGATTCTTGATTCCTCTCAACAAATCCCTGGCTTTGATGAAACTTATTAAGAGCTTCTAGGAGTAGGAGATGTTTTGCACTTGACAACTAAACACCCAAAATGCTAGAGCCAGCCAGAAGGCAAAGGTGGGTCGCTCCTTGTCTCAGGAGGTGAGTGAAGCAGACAGCAGACTCAGAATTGTGAATAAGGACCAAGGACAAGGGTTCAGGACAGAGCATCAGAGGAGGTTTAAGCCATCAAATTTAACTCTAGCAGAACAAGTCTTGCTGGCCTAGAGCTCCTTAGAGAATGCAGAGTGAGCCTTCTGGAGCACACTGTGCATTTCAAAAACAAAGAACATTAACAAATCCCTTTTTATTTTGGAAAGTTCAAAACACATACAAAAGTTGAGAGAGTAGTGTAATGAACCTCCCATCATTTCAACAATTATCAACATTTTTCCATTATTTTTTCATCTGTCGCCCCCTCCCCCCCAAACACACACTCTGCTACCTTTTTATTTTCCTGGAATATTTTAAAGTAGGTTTGCAAACCTAGTCATCATATTAATTCACTAATAACTACTTTTCAATATGTATTGCTAGCAGATAAGAGCTTTTAAAAACACGATACCATTGTCACATCTATTAAAATTAATAATTTTAAAATATTATTTAATACCCAGACTGTGTTCAATTTTCTACTATTACCTCACAAATATCTTTTTATTTTTGTCTTCAAATTAGGAATTTTATTTATTTATCTTTCCTTTATTTTCAAGAAAAATGATTTTAAATATAATATTGAGTGCAATATACATTAATGTTCCAAGAAAAATGATTTTAAATGTTATATGCAGTAAACATTAATATTTCAAGAAAACAATTTTAAATATATTATCACCTGCAATAAAAATTAATATTTCAAAAAAATTTTTAAATATAATAATATCACAAAACAGTACTAACATAGTATATCACAAAAAGTTGTAGGAAATATTAAAAATCTGCAAATAACAGGATTACTTCTACTATATTCTAAAATATTTTGTTTTCTCTGGCTCTATTTTGGTCCATCAGTTTATGTTGTTCATGTGATACTTATCTTTCTCTGACTGGCTTATTTTGCTTAGCATAATGCTCTCCAGATCCATCCATGCTGTTACAAATGGCAAGAATTCCTTCTTTTTTTACAGCAGCGTAGTATTCCATTGTATAGATGTACCATATTTTTTAAATATACTCATCTGCTGATGGGCACTTAGGCTGTTTCCAAATCTTAGCTATTGTAAATTGTGCTGCTATGAACATAGGGGTGCATATATCCTTTCTGACTGATGTTTCTGATTTCTTGGGATATATTCTTACAAGTGGGATTACTGGGTCAAATGGGAGTTCCATTTTTAATTTTTTGAGGAAACTCCATACTGTTTCCCACAGTGGTGGCACCAGTCTGCATTCCCACCAGCAGTGCAAGAGGGTTCCTTTTCCTCCACATCCTCGCCAGCACTTGTCCTTTGTTGATTTGTTGATGATAGCTATTCTGACAGGTGTGAGATAGTACCTCATGGTGGTTTTGATTTACATCTTGTGGATGATTAGTGACTTTGAGCATGTTTTCATATGTCTCTTGGCCTTCTGTAGGTCCTCTTTCGAAAAGTGTCTTTTGAGGCCCTTTGCCCATTTTTTTGATTGGATTGTTTATCTTCTGTTTGTTAAGTTCTATGAGTTCCCTGTAAGTTTTGGTGATTAAACTCTTATCATAGATAACATTGGCAAATATGTTTTCCCATGCAGTGGGCTTTCCTGTTGTTTTGTTGATGGTTTCTTTTGCTGTGCAGAAGCTTTTTATTTTGATGTAGTCCCATTTGTTTATTTTCTCCTTAGTTTCCATTGCCTTAGGAGCAGTATTGGCAAAGATATTGCTACAACATATGTCTGATATTTTGCTGCCTATGGATTCTTCTAAGATTTTTATGGTTTCCTGTCATATATTTAGGTCCTTTATCCATTTTTAGTTTATTTTTGTGTATGGTGTTTTTGCACGTATCTGTCCAATTTTCCCAACACCATTTGTTGATGGAACTATCTTGAATCCATTGTATGCTCTTGCCTTCTTTGTCAAATATTAATTGAGCATACTGGCTTGGGTTGACTTCTGGGCTCTCTGTTCTGTTACATTGGTCTATATGTCTGTTCTTGTGCCAGTGCCAGGCAGTTTTAAGAACAGTGGCTTTGTAATATAGCTTGATATCTGGTATTGTGATCCCTCCAACTTTGTTCTTCTTTCTCAGGATTGCTGCAGCTATTTGGGGTCTTTTTGTATTCCAAATGAATTTTTGAAGAGTTTGTTCTATCTATGAAATATTCCGTTGGTATCTTAATTTGTATTGCATTGAATCTATAGATTGCTTTGAGTAGTATGAACATTTTAATGATGTTGATTCTACCAATCCATGAACACGGTATATTCTTCCATTTGTTTATGTCTTCCTCTATCTCTTTTTTCAACATCCTATAGTTTTCTGAGTACAGGTCTTTTACTTCCTTAGTTAAGTATATTCCTAGGTATCTTAATTTTTTTGTTGCAATGGTAAATGGGATTTTTGTTTTTAGTTTCTCTTTCTGTGAGTTCATTATTAGTGTATAAAAAAGCCATAGATTTCTGGGTGTTAATTTTGTATCCTACTACATTGCTGAATTCATTTATTTAATCTAGTAATTTTTTGATGGAGTCTTTGGGGTTTTCTATGTACAGTACCATGCCATCTGCGAATAATGACAGTTTTACTTCTTCTTTACCAATTTGAATGCCTTTTATTTCTTCTTGTCTGACCACTATGGCTAGCACTTCCAGTACTATGTTGAATAGGAGTGATAAAAGTGGGTATCCCTGTCTTGTTCCTGTTTTAAGGGGAAATGGTTTTAGTTTTGCCCACTGAGTATGATGTTGGCTGTAGGTTTGTCATATATGGCCTTTATCATGTTGAGATATGCTCCCTCTTGTCCCACTTTGCTGAGAGTTTTTATCAAAAATGGATGGTGGATTTTGTCGATGATTTTTCTGCATCTATCAATGTGATCATGTGATTTTTGTCTTTCAATTTGTTTATGTGATGTATCACATTTATTGATTTGCGAATATTGTACCATCCTTGCACCCATGAATAAATCCCACTTGATCATGGTGTATGATCTTTTTAGTATATTGCTGATGTGGTTTGCTAATATTTTGTTGAGGATTTTAGTATCTATGTTCATAGATATTTTAGTATCTATGTTTACAGGGATATTGGCCTGTAATTCTCTTCTTTGTAGTGTCTTTATCTGGTTTTGGGATTAGAATAATGCTGGCCTCATAAAAAGAGTTTGGAAATGTTCCTTCCTCTTGGATTATCTGAAATAGTTTGAGGAGTATAGGTGTTTTTTTTTCTTTGAATGTTTGGTAAAACCCCTCTGTGAAGCTGTCCAAACCTGGGCTTCTGTTTGGTGGGAGTATTTTTATTACTGCTTCTATTTCATCAGTAGTTATTGGCCTATTCAGATTTTTTAATTCTTCCTGATTCAGTTTTGGGAGATTGTATTTTTCTAGAAATTTGTCTATTTCATCCACATTGTCCAGCTTGTTGGCATATAGTTGTTCACAGTATCTCCTTACAATCCTTTGTATTTCTGTGGTTTCAGTGATTACTCCTCCACTTTCGTTTCTGATTTTATTTATTTTGGTCCTCTCTGTTTCCTGATGAATCTGGCTAATGGTTTATCAATTTTGTTTATCCTTTCAAAGAACCAGCTCTTGGTTTTATTGATTTTTTAAAAAATATATATTTTATTGACTTTTTACAGAGAAGAAGGGGGAAGGATAGAGAGCTAGAAACATCGATGAGAGAGAAACATTGATCAGCTGCCTCCTGCATACCCGCTACTGGGGATGTGCCCGCAACCAAGGTACATGCCCTTGACTGGAATCGAACCTGGGACCCTTCAGTCCGCAGGCCAACGCTCTATCCACTGAGCCAAACTGGTTAGGGCTCACTGATTTTTTGTCCTTTTTTTTTGTCTCTATGTTATTTATTTCTGCTCTAATCTTTAGTATTTCCTTCATTCTACTTACTCTGGGCTTTTTTTGTTGTTCTCTTTCTAGTTCTTTAAGTTGTAGGGTTAAATAGTTTATTGCTGATTTTTCTTTTTCTTTTTTTTAGGTATGCATGTAGTGCTATGAACTTCCCACTCAGGACTGCTTTTGCTGCATCCCAGAGAATTTGGGTTGTTGTGTGTTCATTTTCATTTGTTTCAGGAAATTTTATTATTTCTTTCTTGATCTCATTGGTAACCTATTCATTGTTTAATAAGATGCTATTTAGCCTCCATGTGTTTAAATGTTTCTAGGTGTTTTTATTGTAGTTGACTTCTAATTTCATTCCACTGTCATCTGAGAAGATGCTTGATATAATTTCAATCTTCTTGAACTTATAGAGGCTTGTTTTGTGTCTTAATATGTGGTCTATCTTTATGAATGATCCATGTGAACTTGAGAAGAATGTATATTCTGCTGTGTTGGGGTGAAATGTTCTATAAATGTCAATTAAATACATCTGATCCAGTGTGTCCTTTAGAGTCTCTGTTTCCTTGCTAAGTTTTTGTCTCAAAGATCTATCCAGTGCAGTCAAAGGGGTATTAAAGTCCCCTACTATGACTGTACTAGTATTGTCGATCTCTCCGTTAAAGTCCTCTAGAAGTTTTTTTTTTATATATATATTTAGGTGTTCCTATGTAGGGTGCATATATGTTTACCAGAGTTATATCCTCTTGTTAGACCGATCCCTTTAGTATTATGTAATGACCTTTGTTGTCTCTTGTGATAGCCTTCATTTTATTTATTTATTTATATATATTTTTAAGATTTTTCCTTTAATATATATTTTATTTTTTTACAGAGAGGAAGGGAGAGGGATAGAGAGTTAGAAACATCAATGAGAGAGAAACATCAATTAGCTGCCTCCTGCACACTCCCTACTGGGTATGTGCCTGCAACCAAAGTACATGCCCTTGACCGGAATCGAACCTAGGACCCTTGAGTCCACAGGCTGACGCTCTATCCACTGAGCCAAACCGGTGAGGGCAATAGCCTTCATTTTAAAGTCTATTTTGTCGAATATGAGTATTGCTACTCCAGCTTTTTTTTTTCATTTGCATGGAAAATTTTTTTCCATCCTTCCACTCTCATCCTGTGTGTGTCTTTTATTTTGCGGTGGGTCTCTTGTAGACAGCATATAGTTAGGTCATGTTTTTGCATCCATTCTACTACTCTATGCCTTTTTTTAAAAAATACATTTTACTGATTTTTTACAGAGAGGAAGGGAGATGGATAGAGAGTTAGAAACATCGATGAGAGAGAAACATCGAACAGCCGCCTCCTGCACACCCCCTACTGGGGATGTGCCCGCAACCAAGGTACATGCCCTTGAGTGGAATCGAACCTGGGACTTTTCAGTCCACAGGCCGACACTCTATCCACTGAGCCAAACCAGTCAGAGCTACTCTACGCCTTTTGATTGGAACATTTAGTCTATTTACATTTAGGTTTATTACTGAGAGGTACTTATTTATTGCTATTATATTTTTGTATGGCTAGGTTTCTTCCTTTGTTTCTTCTCATTACAGCAATCCCTGTAGCATTTCTTCTAAAGCTGGCTTGTTGGTGATGTACTCCTTTAGCCTTTTTCTGTCTGGGAAGCTCTATTTGATTATCTATTTTGAATGATAGTCTTGCTGGATATTTTAACCTTGGTTTCAGATCCTTGCTTTCCATTACCTTGAGAACTTTATGCCATTCCTTCTGGCATGTAGAGTTTCTGATGAGAAATCAGGTGTCAGTCTTATGGAAACTCCTTTGTAGGTAACAGTTTTCTTTTCCTTTGCTTCCTTTAAGATTCTTTGTCTTTAATTTTTGGCATTTTAATTATGATGTGTCAGGGTGTGGGCCTGTTTGGGTTCTTGTTTGGGGTTCTCTGTGCCTCCTGAACTTGAGTGACTTTTCCTTTACCAGGTTAAGGAAGTTTTCTGCCATTATTTCTTCAAATACATTCTCTATGCCTTTCTCCCTTTCTGCCTCTTCTGGCACACTTGCTATTCTAATATTGTTACATTTCATGTTGCCCCACAGCTCCCTTAAGCTGTCCTATTTTTTAATTGTTTTTTCTTTTTGGTTTTTTGATTGAGTGATATTTTCAACTCTGTCTTCTAATTCACTGATTTGATTCTCAGCTTCCCCTAATCTGCTGTGTATTCCTTCCAATGTGGTCTTTACTTGTGTTATGTCATTCTTTATCTCAGACTGTTCTTTTTTCATAGTTACTATATTTTTTTACATGCTGTTGAGCATCTTTACCATCAATCCCTGAACTCTGTTTCAGACCAGTTTCTCATTTCTGCTTCATTTATCTCTTCTTATGGAGAATTCTCTTGTTCTTTCATTTAGGGGTTGTCTCCTCATTTTGGCTTTCTATTTGGGTTTGTGACTATGTATTAGATCCTCTGCACCAGCGGTTCTCAACCTGTGGGTCGAGACCCCTTTGGTGGTCGAACGACCCTTTCACAGGGGTTGCCTAAGGCCATCCTACATATCAGATATTTACATTATGATTCATAACAGTAGCAACATTACAGTTATGAAGTAGCAACGAAAATAATTTTATGGTTGGGTCACAACATGAGGAATTGTATTTAATGGGCCAGAAGGTTGAGAACCACTGCTCTACCCCTTTCAATGTCTGGTGCAGGACAATATTTCTGACTAATTAGATCAGGCAAAGACTCAAAGCCTCTAGAGCAGTGATGGCGAACCTATGACACAAGTGTCAGAGGTGACATACGAACTCATTTTTTTGGGTTGATTTTTCGTTGTTAAATGGCATTTAAATATATAAAATAAATATCAAAAAAATAAGACTTTGTTTTACTATGGTTGCAAATATCAACAAATTTATATATGTGATATGGCACCAGAGTTAAGTTAGGGTTTTTCACCCTAGAGACTCCATCAAAAAACTACTAGACTTAATACATGAATTTGGAAATGTAGCAGGATACAAAATTAACCCCAAGAAATCTGAGGTATTTCTATACAGCAATAGTGAACTTTCAGAAAGAGAGATTATAAAAACAATCCCATTTACCAAAAAAATTAATATACTTAGGAATAAACTTAACTAAAGAGGTAAAAGACCTCTACTCAGAAAACTACAGGACGTTGAAAAAAGAGATAGAGGAAGACATAAACAGATGGAAGAACATACCATGTTCTTGGATTGGTAGAATCAACATCATTAAAATGTCCATACTACCCAAAGCAATCTATAAATTCAACGCACTTACCATTAAAATACCAACGGCATATTTCACAGACCTAGAATGAACTCTCCAAAAATTCATCTGGAATAAAAAAAGACCCCGGATAGCTGCAGCGATCCTGAGAAAGAACAAAGTAGGTGGGATCTCAATACCAGATATCAAGCTGTATTACAAAGCCACTGTTCTCAAAACTGCCTGGTACTGGCACAAGAACAGACATATAGATCAGTGGAATAGAGTAGAGTCCAGAAATTAGCCCGAACCAATATGCTCAATTAATATTTGACAAAGGAGGCAAGAACATACAATGGAGCCAAGATAGTCTCTTCAATAAATGGTGTTGGGAAAATTGGACAGATATATGCAAGAAAATGAAACTAGACCACCAACTTACACCATACACAAGAATAAACTCAAAATGGATAAAGGACTTAAATGTACGACAGGAAACCATAAAAATTCTAGAAGAATCCAATGCAACAAAATCTCAGACAAATGCCGAAGCAATTTCTTCACTGATACAG
>NW_005871698.1:256952-261949 GCF_000147115.1 Myotis lucifugus | reverse complement strand
CCGAGCTCAAAAGGTTCACCATCACTGCTCTAGAGCAATGGTTCTCAACCTTCCTAATGCCGCGACCCTTTAATACAGTTCATTTTGTAGTGACCCCCAATTTCATTGTTACAAATTGAACATAATTAAAGCATAGTGATTAATCACAAAAACAATATGTAATTATATATGTGTTTTCCAATGGTCTTAGGTGACCCCTGTGAAAGGGTTGTTCAACTCCCAAAGGGGTCTCGACCCACAGTTTGAGAACTGCTGCTCTAGAGACTGCCTCTGCCTACAGACTGATAAGATTCCAACTTGAATTGCTCACCCCCCTTCCCCGCCAGGCAATTGTTCTCAGGTGTGGCAAGAGTTTTTTCAACAGGGTCGGCAGTTGCTACTGCCTGGAGGCTACTTATTTTTAATCTCTTAAGTGGCCTCAGGGCAAGGTGTTTCCAATAGCACGTGTCAACTGTCTTCCCCCCAGGCAAGGTAGATGTCTATGTGGGAAAGATGTCCTCCACTGTGTGAGGGAATGACTCAGCCCAGGAAACTTGGGGTCTCTGCCTTCTGAGTTCTAGCCCCCAAATCCCCAGTCATGGCTTCTGCCCTCACAGCTCCAGTCTACTTCACAGTCCCACTGCTGGCACAAGGTGGGTGGCTCCACAGGGAATTTTGTGCATTGGCCCTTTAAGAGGGTTCCTGAGTTTTCAGCTATTACTTTCTGGCAGATAGCACCCCACTGCTTTTCACAGCCAGATGTTATGTGGGTACCCTCCTCAGTTTTGATGCTTTCTGCTGGGGGCCCAGCTTGGGTATTAGATGAAAGAGTTCTCAGTGGCAACTCCCCCCGCCCCCCAACTGTGATATCTCTCCAGAACTTCAGTTGCCGTCTGTGGGCACCCAGCCAGCTCTTTCGTGCCTCTGTCCCTCCTACCAGTCTCTATGTGGTCTCCACTTTTAGTCCTCAGGTGTCAGGGTTCTCTCCTGTGAGTTTTCTGTTGATTATCCAGTAAGTTTTTCTGTATTTTAGTTATAATACCAGTTTATTCCTGGGAGCATCCACTTACTCTGCTGCCATTTTTAATTTTCTCCAAATTAGGGATTTTAGAGCCTCACTATTCAAACAACCGGCAGCTTGTTAGAAAACCACTGGTCTAGAGAAAAAGAGGTTTTCTATAGTAGGAAGGGCATTAGATATGCAGTGAACATTGAGTACGGGTCCAGTGCTGCTCCCTAATGATCTGGATGACTAAGTATAAGCCATGCAGCCTTCCTGGGTAGGCAGGCTCTGGAGACAGACCACAAATATCTGTTTTTAAAATATATTTTTATTGATTTCATAGAGGAAAGGAAAGGGAGAGAGATAGAAACATCAATGATGAGAGAGAAACACTGATTGGCTGCCTCCTGCATGCCCCCTACTGGGGATCAAGTCTGTAACCCTGGCATATGCCCTTGACTAGAATCGAACCCAGGACCCATCAGTTTGCAGGCCGACACTCTATCTACTGAGCCAAACTGGCTAGGGCTCACAAATATCTTTTTATAGTGGGTTTGTTCAAATCAGGATATACACAGGTCTCACATGCTGCATTTGGTTGATTCGTCTCTAATCGCCTTTAGTCTATAATAGCTATTCCTCCCCCTCTCTTTCCTCATGCCAATTGTTTACTGGTTAGAATTTTTCACATTCAGGGTCTGTTTTCATGGTGTCATTTAATGTCTCTTTATCCACTGTTGACTGGTAGCTAAGTCTAGCAGCTGGCTTTCAGATCCAGTGCTTTGGTGAGACTACTTCAGAGATGCTGTGTGCATCCTCCTGCATCAGGTTAGGAGGCCCAGGTTTGCTTGTCTCACCTCTAGTGGGGTTGAAATTAATCAGCAGGCTCAGGTGTTTGTCTGTTTGACCCATTCATTAAATGCTCCCTGTCAGTCTTAAACTTAAGGTTTTTGCAGCCATTATAACAGCCTAGATTCCTTATTTTACTCAGGGATGCAAAACATAATTTTATAAATGCATCTTTTCTTCTGTTTTCAATGAAGAACTCTCTCCCTCATTGATTATTTATGAGATAGTTTGTACAAGAAAGACTGGGGCACATTTTAAAAGTGACACAGTATGTCTGACTCTCCCATTTGTGCCCTTTTTCTCATTCCAGCTTCCCAGTGCTGGAAAGATGAAGGTCCACTCTCATCTCATTTATGTCGGAAGCACAGAACTGCTAATGAATGACAGAATTTACTGAGTGCTCTCCACTTATATCCCTATGCTCAAATTTTACGTCTTCAAGGGCCAACTCCATCCCCTTCACAAAGTCTTCCATGATTCTCTGACGTGGCCATCATCTGTTTCTCCTCTGAATTCCAGTCATCTCACAAACAACATCCTCTTAGATGTGAGTCACTGTATCTCTTTTCAAGAAACTTTTCCTTTACTCTTTGTAAATAATTATTTATGTATTTTATTTTCTTGCCTAGATTCCTTCGAAGCAGGGGCTACGTTGGACTTAGCTTTCTATCTCCACAGTGACTAGCATTTAACCTTTTGTGGAAAGTCAATAATTACTCATTTAATGAAAAAAATTAATTAATTAGAAAAGAAGAAAATTTTAAGCCTTCACAGCAATGGATGTTTTCTTCTTTTAAAGGTGAGTGGAGCTCTCTTGGGTCCTCTCTTCCAAGATGACCAAGAAAAGAAGGAACAACGGTCATGCCAAAAAGGGCCACAGCCTTGTGCAGCCTTTTCACTGCACCAACTTTGCTTAAATGTGTGCCCAAGGACAAGGCCATTAGGAAGTTCAGCATTCCAGACACAGTCGGGGCCTCAGCCACAGCCTTTAGGGGCATTTCCAAAGCCAGTGTCCTCACACCTAATCTTTTCCTAAGCTGTATGTGAAACTCCACCGCTGTGTGAGCTGTGCCATTCACAGCAAGGTGGTCAGGAATCCTTCTCCTGAAGCCCGGAAGGACTGAACATTTTTTACCCCAATTTAGACCTTTGGATGCTGCCCCATGACCTCTACCTAAGCCCATGTAAGGGGCTAAAGCCTAAGGACCGAAGATATATTCTCTGGAAAAGAGGGTAGGGGTTTGTCAAGGGCGGGGGGGAAAAAAAAAAGGGACACTTATGTAATACCCTTTGTAATACTTTAAGCGAAAAAAAAAAATTAATTGCTATTAAAAATAAATTATGTTGATGAACCGCCTTTTCATCATAGTGGGATACACTGGGATTGTAACTCTATAACTATCTAGCTACCAAGATCTTATTTTCATTTTCTTCTAACATATTTTCCTGTTTTATCTGCCTTTATTTTTTACAACTTTATTGAGATATAATTGACATATAACATTGTGTAAGTTTAAGGTATATAATTCCTTTTGATATACTTATATACTGCAAAATGTTTAACACCATTCCATTAGCTAACACCTCCATTAAGTTACATAATTACTATTTCTTTTCAGTGATGCCTTTATCTTTAGATGCCATCTAAAGTAAACTATGAGTGCTATTTCCCTAAGCACCCCTTAATCATGGTTGTTGTAAACAGCTATTGGTATAAGGATGGTGGTAGCATATGCAACAATATAAATAAGTTTCATTCACTATAAAAAATTGCACATATCTTTTGATTTTACATTTTGAAAGAAATTAATTTGATTAGTCTTAACAGAAATCAGATGGGACATTATGTAAAATTTCAAAACCTGAAAATGGAAAATTCAATTGTATACTTTCTGGGTAAATAATACTGCCACAATGCCAGTGTGTGACCATTTTAATAAGCAAATTTTTTGTAGGCTGACAATTTCTTAAACTTGTTAATAAAATGGTATTATGTATAAGAATGATAGCAAAGCAACAAAAAGTTTTTCTTACCAAGATATTAAGCTCTTCATTTAGACTGTGGTACTTATCCAGTTTGGCTCCCAATAAGGTAGGATCTCTGACATTCTTGGTTTCATTTGAATCAAAGTCTGTAACCTGAGATTAAATATTTGTGCTCACTTCCAATACTTTCACAATCCTTTGAGTATTTGAAAATAAATACTTTATTAGTGAAATAAAGAGATTTTCAGGGACTAGAATAAAAGAAGCATTTACAGCTAGAAGGAGTTAAACAAATTTACCAAGAGAATATACAAATGTGAAATTGCATTTTTATATGGTAAAGACAGTACATAGTAAATGTTAAACTCACGTCAATAACCTGATCTTGAAATGCTTTTTCATTAGCAATTAACTCTCTAAAAGTTGCAATTCTTTCTTTATGTTTCTGTAGCTAAGAAAAAAAGCATTTTGTATTTCAGAGAATGAGAAGAAATAAAACTATATTCTATAACATCTATATATATAAAAGGCTAAGCGACCAGCCAACTGGAATGACTGGCCGACTGGCTGATAGGTAAGACATGCACTGACCACCAGGGGACAGATGCTCAATGTAGGAGCTGCTGAGCAACAGCAACTTTGCAGAGTGCCCTCTCGTACTCTGGGACCCCCTCAAGGGATGTCGGAGAGCCAGTTTTGGCCTGATCTCCGCAGACCAGGCCGAGGGACCCCCACCTGCTGGAGGGAACCCACTCACTCTGCAGATGCCCTTCGAGCCGAGGCACCACCCCAGGTGCAGCTGGCTGGGGAGGGACCGTAGGAGGCTGGATCCAGGGCGTGTCCGGCCCATCTCGCCCAATCCCACCCCACCTTCTAATTAATTTCCTTTCAATGTGCACAAATCTGTGCACTGGGCCTCAAGTCTATACTAATAAAAATGTAATATGCTAATTAGACCAGGAGACCTTCTGGAGACCTCTCGGACATCCTTCCGGACAAAGCTGGGGGCTTGGCCAGCCTGTAAACCAGCCCCTGCAAATGGCCCTCAGCCCCCTTGCCCAGGCTGGCCACACCCCCAGCAGGAACCCTCAGCCCGATGGGGGCGTGGCCAGCCTGCAAACGGCCCTCAGCCTCTCACCCAGGCTGACTATACCCCCCAGTGAGAACCCTCACTCTGATG
>NW_005871698.1:252202-256852 GCF_000147115.1 Myotis lucifugus | reverse complement strand
ACCAGCCTGAAAACCGCCACAGGTCCCTCACCCAGGCCAGCCCCACCCCCCAAGGGACCCCCACCCTGATCCAGGACCCCTTTCAGGGCAGACCAGCTGGCCCCCATCCATGCACCAGGCCTCTATCTATACTAATAAAAGGGTAAAATGCTAATTAGACTGGGAGACCTTCTGGGAGACCTTCTGGATGTCCTCTGGACAAAACCATGGTGGTGGGGCTGAGGCAGAAGCAGTTAGGGGCAATCAGGCCAGGAGGGAAGGGCAGTTGGGGGTGATCAGGCCGGCAGGGGGGCAGTTAGGGGCAAGCAGATTGGCAGGGGGGGCAGTTGGGGGAAATCAGGCTGGCAGGGTGGGGGCAGTTGGGGGAAATCAGGCTGGCAGGGTGGGGGCAGTTGGGGGCGAGCAGGCCAGCAGGGGGACAGTTGGGGGCAACGAGGCCGGCAGGGGGCTAATTGGGGGTGAGCAGGCTGGCAGGGGGTGGCAGTTGGAGCAGGCTGGCAGGGGGTGGCGGGCAGTTGGGGGTGAGCAGGCAGGGTGCGGGCAGTTGGGGGTGAGCAGGCTGGAGGGGGGGCTGTTGGGGGCGAGCAGGCCGGCAGGCAGAATAGTTAGGGACGAACAGGCAGGCAGGCAGGTGAGCGGTTAGGAACCAGAGGTCCCAGATTGTGAGAGGGTGCAGGCCGGGTTGAGGGACTACCCCCGTGCACAAATTTCATGCACCAGGCCACTAGTCCTATATAATAAAACTCTAATATGCAAATCGACTGAATGACAGAATGACCAGTGGAATGACTGGTCACTATGATGTTCACTGACCACCAGGGGGCAGATGCTCAATGCAGGAGCAGCCCCCTGGTGGTCAGTGCACTCCCACAGAGGGAGCATGCTGCTTAGCCAGAAGCTGGGCTCATGGCTGGCGAGTGCAGCAGTGGTGGTAAGGAGCAGTGTGCAGGCAGGTGGTAAGGAGCGAGGGGTCCCAGACTGCGATAGGGATGTCAGTCTGGAGAGGGATGTCTGGGACCCCTCAGGGGATCAGGCCTAAGCCAGCAGGCAGACATCCCTCGAGAGGTTCTGGACTGTGAGAGAGCACAGGCGAGGCTGAGGGACCCCTCTCCAGTGCATGAATTTCATGCACCAGGCCTCTAGTTTATAATAAAATCATAAAACCATGTACAGTCTAATCCCTGGTCTCGAAAAGATACAGTTTTTACAGCTCTTGTTCAGAAAGGAGTTCACACAGCAGGCCTGAGGCTGCTGTCTTTAGAAGGGCCTGCTAGCCAGGCTGCCCCTGACTGTACCTAGGAACTTGGATTTTGGGAGGGTTTCCATCATTCCCTGATATGAATGGCTCATTGTGCCTAACAAAGAATGTGGTTTATGCTGAATAAGTCTTTCCATCTGAAGGGTCTGTAATTTTGGTAAGTTCTAGGCAGAAGTGCCTATGGGAAGAGCCTCCAGTAAAAACGCTGGGCACTCAGTCTCAAATGAGCTTTCCTGGTAGACAAGTTTTCACATGTGTTGTCACACCTCACTGCTGGGGGAATGAAGCACATCCTGTGAGGCTCCATGGGGAGAGGACTCATGAAAGCCATCTGGTTTCTTCTGGACTTTGCCCTATGTGCCTTTGTACTTTGCTGATTTTGCTCTGTATCCTCTCACTGTACTGAAACCTGTGAGTATACTGTATGCTGAGGCCCTTGAGTCCTAGTGAATCACCAAACCTAAAGATGGGTTTGGGATCTCCAGGGAGCTTTACCTAATATTCCATTGTTTTTTACAGTTAGGCTATTAAAATTCTTCTTTAAAGAAAAAAAATGACCAATTTTTTCTAGATGCAATTTATAATAATTTCTTATTTGCTTTTTTGTTCCTTCAGTATAACAACAATGAATCTTAATATTTAAACTTCTCCAAATATAAGTGAAGTAAAATGTGCTACACAGAATACATTTTTATGAACAATTTCCAATATTTAAAAAAAAAATAGAGCCCTAGCTGGTTTGTCTCAGTGGATAGAGCGTTGGCCTGCAGACTGAAGGGTCCCATGTTCGATTCCGGTCAAGGGCACATGCCTGGGTTGTGGGCTTGATCCCCAGTGGGGGCCATGCAGGAGGCAGCCAATCAATGATTCTCTCTCATCATTGATGTTTCTATCTCTCTCCCTCTCCTTTCCTATCTAAAATCAATAAAAAATATATTTTAAAAAAATAGAGAAAATCTTTAATGAACCATTATGTAGCTATCATCCAGCTGCAACTACTTGTAACTAATGGCCAATCTTGTATCATTAATATTCCCAACCACTTCCTTCCCTCTCCATCCCCCTTCACTGAATCAAATCACAGACATCATATAATCTCACCTGCCAATATTTCAGGAATTTTACAGAAATTTACCAAAAGAACATAAATACATGAAATTGTATTTTTGTACCATCCTGCTCCTACCCTCAACTGGGCTTATTTTTGAAGGCTGCTTTAAGAAGTGAAAGCCAGCCCTAACCAGTTTGGCTCAATGGATAGAGCGTCAGCCTGCGGACTGAAAGGTCCCAGGTTCGATTCCGGTCAAGGGCATGTACACTGGTTGTGGGCACATCCCCAGTAGGGGGTGTGCAGGAGGCAGCTGATCGATGTTTCTCTCTCATCGATGTTTCTAACTCTCTATCCCTCTCCCTTCCTCTCTCTGTAAAAAATCAATAAAATATATTAAAAAAAAAAAAGAAGTGGAGGCCAACCCAACCAGTGTGGCTCAGTGGTTGAGTGTCAACCTAGGAACCAGGAAGTCACAGGTAGGAACCAGGAAGTCAAAGGTCAGGGCACATGCCCAGGTTTTTGGCTCAATCCCCAGTGGGGGGTGTGCAGGAGGCAGCTGATCAGTGATTCTCTCTCATCATTGGTGTTTCTACCTCCCTCTCCCTCTGCCTTCCTCTCCGAAATCAATAAAAATATATTTAAAAAAGTGGAGGCCAGTAATTTCTGTGCATGTTTGTTTATTTCTTGATTCTTTTCTCTACATGTTAGTTAGGAGTCCAGGAGATTGAGTCCCCAGAATACCTTCAACAAATTCTCTATCCGCTTCAGTTCAGAGAAGTAATTTCCTAATAGGACAGGACTAAATTTATTATGATGACCCAAGATCCAAGATTTGAATGTGTTTTTATTCCTTGAGCCAGACAGATCTGTCACTTTTGAATTCCTCTCAGATTAAAAACTGCACAAGTTAACATCTTGTTATCACATTCTCTATATAACTTTCTTAATTTTATTTTTCAACTAGTAGCACGGTGCACAAAATTCGTGCACGTTAAAAGGGAATTAATTGCCCTAACCAGTTTGGCTCAGTGGATAGAGCATTGGCCTGCGGACTCAAGGGTCCCAGGTTTGATTCTGGTCAAGGGCATGCACCTTGGTTGCGGGCACATCTCCAGTGGGGAGTGTGCAGGAGGCAGCTGATTGATGTTTCTCTCTCATTGATGTTTCTAACTCTCTATCCCTCTCCCTTCTTCTCTGTAAAAAATCAATAAAATATATTTTTTTTTAAAAAAGGGAATTAATTAGCAGAGATATTTTAATATTGCTATTTGCCCTTTCTCTATAATAGAAGTGTGAGAGATGAAAGGAAACTAGTAAAATGTATTTGAAAATCATATATAAATTTATTAATAAATAAACAGTAACAAAAGGATATAACAACAGAGGCGTGATATAAAAATGACAAAAACAATGTATGAAAACAACAAAAACATGATACAAAAACAACAAAACATGATATAAAAACAACAGTGATGCAACAATGACTGATAAAGTGATTAAACTTATTTTTATTTTTTTCATTTTAAAAAAAATGTTTTTTTATTTGTATTTTTTTAAATTAAATCTTTATTGTTCAGATTATTACATTTGCTCCTCTTTTTCCCCCCCCACAACTCCCCTCCTCTCAGTTCCCGCCCCACCCTCCGCCCTCACTCCCCACCCACTGTCCTCATCCATAGGTGCACGATTATTGTCCAGTTTCTTCCCGCATCTCCCACACCCCTTTCCCCCCCAAGAATAGTCAGTCCATTCCCTTTTTATGTCCCTGATTCTATTGTAATCACTAGTTCATTCTGTACATCATATTATTTACTCACTTGATTCTTAGATTCACTTGTTGATAGATACATGTTTGTTGTTCATAATTTGTATCTTTACCTTTTTCTTCTTCTTCCTCTTCTTAAAGGATACCTTTCAGCATTTCATATAATGCTGGTTTGGTGGTGATGAACTCCTTTAGCTTTTCCTTATCTGTGAAGCTCTTTATCTGACTTTCAATTTCTGAATGATAGCTTTGCTGGATAAAGAATCTTGGGTTGTAGGTTCTTTGGTATTCAGCACTTTTGAATATTTCTTGCCATTCCCTTCTGGCCTGCAAAAGTTTCTGTTGAGAAATCAGCTGACAGCCGTATGGGTATTCCCTTGTAGGGTAACTGAGGTTTCTTTCTCTTGCTGCTTTTAAGAATCTCTCAGTGGTCTTTTGCTCTTGGCAGTTTAGTATGAGTGTCTCGTGTAGAACTCCTATGGATGCTATTGATTTGGGGTCTCTGCACTGTCTTGGACCTGTAGACGCGTTTCTTTACGCGAGTGGGGGAGAGTTTGTAGGCGCTAATTCTTCAAA
>NW_005871698.1:247126-251317 GCF_000147115.1 Myotis lucifugus | reverse complement strand
GTTGCAACCTCGGAGAGAAAGCTGCCTTCCCACTTCTCCCGTTGAGTTAGGTCCTAGAGACTCGCCCGGATCTGAGCTCAGAGTCTGAACTCCTCCCGATTGAAACACACCGCGCCTGCGCGCCGGCCCGCTCCACATGCACTCAGCACCTTAGTATTTACTTCAGCACTGCGCCTCCTCTGAGTCACGGTATGGTTTCCTCTTTCCTCCTAGTTGTAGAACTTCCACTCAGCCAGCCTTCCTGTGGTTCTGGATGTCCGTTCCGTTTTTTAGTTGTATTTTTGAAGTGGTTGTTCGAGGCAGCAAACTCCGCTGTTAACCTATGCCCGCCATCTTGGTTCCTCGGTTAAACTTATTCTAATATCTCCCTGTACACCACATTAAGAGTGAAAACACTTTCAGAGTGCTTGACTAATTTCCCTTGTGATGAAGTACTTAGAACTTTAACTGTAACATCACATGCTCTTCAAACTTGAGAGAAAGCAACATATAACTGACCACGTGCAAAAATGGGTTCAGGTAGGAATATGCCTACTCTGTCTAGAGTTTGTCCTTGTGATTTATTAATAGTTATCACAAATGCTGGCATCACGGGAAACTGTCGTTGAATCAATTTAAATGGGAGGCCAGTGTCAGATGGGGACAAATTAATTCTTGGAATCAACAGCCTCTCCCTCTGCAGATCCTGTTAATACTTCAGCTTTGATAATGTTAGGTGGTAATCTTTTGATAATAAATCTGGTACCATTACAAAGACCCCATTTACTATTGAGATTTCTCAATAGCATGATGATTGCACCCACTTTCAATTTTAATTTATGACATGGCATTCCCGAAGGAGTAATACTATTAAGAATTCGATGGGAAAATTTTCCTTTTCAGCATCATCTGTGGAATCAATGGAATCATCACTCAAATACGTGTGAAAATCTCCATCGAGTATATCCAAATTTTCTTCTCTGAATTTTTGAACATGCTCATTTTTTGGACAAAGAATTGCACGTTTAATATATTTTTAATATTATCTATACCAGTGGTTCTCAACCTTGGCTGCACATTAGAATCACCTGGGAATCTTTTTAAAATCCTGATTCCTGGGCCCCATCCTCTGGAAATTGTTTCTTTGTTATGGGGTGGGGCCACAACATTAGTAACAAAAAAACAGAATTAAAACTTTATTGTGGGGAGCCACTACAGTGTTTCGGACAGGTTCAAGCCTTGGACTGATTAGAGAGCACAGTCCTCTCATTGCCACATGCAAGTCCCAGCTTGGAGGGCAGGGCCCTCCCAGCACAATTATAGCCAACAGCTTGAACCTATGGTCCAAACACGTGGCCCCACGTGCCTGAGTGATGTAGGCTTGATAGAGTTCAGGTGCATGTAGTTGAATAGGATTGAAATCCAGGAGAATGTTGTAAACATCTAGGTCACGCCCTTACTTTGCCTTGTAGCATCTGCTATAAAATAAAGGCATGGCTGTGGGCGTGGTTGCTGTCTCTCAGAGAAGCAGTGTCCCACCGAGACCTGGCTTTCATTTTCTTGTCTGTCTTTTCTAAGCATTTCAGCCTCCCCACTCAGGTTCACCCCTGGCTGTGCTGGCGTGCAGCACACTTTAGAAAGATCTGCCTGCAAGCTCCCAGGGTGGGTTCCTGCCTCAAACCCCGCCGTTACAGGAAACAGTTCTGGGAAACAGCTTGGGGGAGGGCACAGCCGCTCCCAGACAACCCCTGCAGGACTGACTTCCTTCCGCTTGGTTGTGGCAGTTCTTCTGGATGTGATGAACACTACCCATGGTTTTTATATAAGTAGACTAGAGGCCCGGTGCACAAAAATTTGTGCATTCGGGGGTCCCTCAGCCCAGCCTGTGCCCTCTCGCAGTCTGGGACCCCTCGGGGGATGTCCACCTGCTGGCTTAGGCCTGCTCCCCGGGGGATTGTGCCTAAGCTGGCAGTGATACATCCTTTGGGGGATGTGCACTTGCCAGCGGGCTGAAGCTGCAGTTGAACATCCATAGAGCTGCTGAGGAGGCAGGAGAGGCTCCCACCATCGCCGCTGCGATGCTGTCAGCCTGGCTTGTGGCTGAGCAGAGCTCCCCCTGTGGGAGTGCACTGACTACCAGGGGGCAGCTCCTGCATTGAGCATCTGCCCCCTGGTGGTCAGTGTGTGTCATAGTGACCAGTCATTCCCAGTCATTCTGCTGTTAGGGTCAATTTGCACATTACCGCCCTAACGGGTTTGGCTCAGTGGATAGAGCGTCGGCCTGCGGACTGAAGGGTCCCAGGTTCGATTCCCGTCAAGGGCACATACTCTTGTTGCCTACACATCCCCAGTAGGGGGTGTTCAGGAGGCAGCTGATCGAAGTTTCGCTCTCATCGATGTTTCTAACTCTCTATCCCTCTCCCTTCCTCTCTGTAAAAAATCAATAAAATATATTTTGAAAAAAAAAATGGCATGTGCACATTACCCCTTTTTTATATAGGATAGAAGCCTGGTGCACGGGTGGGAGCCAGCTGGTTTGCCCTGAAGCGTGTCCCGGATCAGGGTGGGCAGGGGACCCCCAGCTCCCTACGATCGCCCACGCTGCCCCTGCTCATGATCGCTGGCTCTGCCCATGGTCAGGCCTAACATCTCTGGCCAAGGCATTAGGCCTGGGCAAGGGACCCCCAGCACCCCACCATCGCCAACTCGGCCCCTGATCCCTGTGATTGACGGCTCCGCCCTAATGCCTCTCACCCAGGCATTAGGCCTGGGCAGGGGACCCACAGCTCTCCAAGGGACCTCCTGCTCCACCCCTTCCCAGGCCTAACGCCTGTGGCCAAGGCATTAGGCCTGGGCAGGGGACCCCAAGCTCCCACCATCAGCGACTCTGCCCCTGCTCCCCATGATCGCTGGCACCGTCCCTGCCCAGCTGCAGCCGCCCTGTGATTGCTGGCACCGCCCCTGCCCAGGCCTAACGCCTCTGGCTGAGGCTTTAGGCCCGGGCAGCGGCGACCCGCAGCTGCAGCCGCCCCTGCCCAGGACTATTGCCTCTGGCCGAGGCATTAGGCCCGGGGAGGGGACCCCCACAGCTGCAGCCACCCCACGCTACAGCCGCCCTGCGATCGCGCAGCTCCCATCGCTGGCTCCACCCCTACTTCCAGCTATCACTGGCCAGTGCCCGATCATGGCTGGAGGGCAGGGCAAAGGCGCCTTTGCCCTGCCCCCCGGCTCTTAGCTCCCCTCTGGGTTTCCAATCACTGTCAGTGGCAGGGGGCTTCTTCCGTGCTTTCCCTTTCGCCTCCCTGCATTGCGCCTACATATGCAAATTAACCGCCATCTTTGTTGGCGGTTAACCACCATCTTGGCTGGTGATTAATTTGCATATCTTGCTAATTAGCCAATGGGAAGGGTAGTGGTCGTACGCTAATTACCATGTTTCTCTTTTATTAGATTAGAAGTGTGTGTGTGTGTGTGTGTGTGTATATATGTATATATATATATATATACACACACACACACACACACACACATACATACATACAGTGGGGCCTTGACTTACGAGTTTAATTCGTTCCAAGACCGAGCTCATTAAGGAGCTCGTTAACTCAAATTACTCTGTCAACTCAATGCAAAAAATCGGCTGAGAGACAGCTGGTATCTCAAAAAACTCGTTAGTCGGGACACTCGTAAGTCAAGGCCCCACTGTATATATATTTATATTTACATTTTTCCCCTATTGGTTCTGTTTCTCTGGAGAATCCTGTATAATATACTGTCTACAGATTTTTCAAAGACCATAACCACAGGTATTAATTCGCTGCTTTCTGATATGCTAAATCTATTACTTCCACTGCATTAAAGCCAAACCACTGCATAAAATCCAATCACTAGATGAAGGATATTCTTCTAAAATGAAAATGATGAGAAATGACAATAAAAGGATGAAGAAAAAGCTTTCCAACCGATATACCTAGTAGACCAGCCCAATGGACATTTTTGTAATGGTGGAACTTTTTAGTCGTACAATAGAATGATTTCAGGGTGAAGACCTCTTCAAAAGGTATTACACTTTATTGTGAAGGCTTTGGCAAAATTTATAGAATGAAAAAGAAGAAAATATGCTAACAAAATGGGAAAAGAAGAAAAAAATAACTACCTCTTGGTTATCTTTATTTTGGTGCGGCCAGAAAATCTTATGATAAAGCGTCTACA